>NC_079209.1:31754943-31875884 GCF_026745355.1 Beta vulgaris subsp. vulgaris
GTTAGGAATGGGGGAGTTAGGAATGGGGTATTGTGTTAATATCTAGCTTAAAATAACGAGAGAGAAAAATAGTTTAGTATGAGTAGTACCGTCACCCACCCATGTTTGACAGTGTGAGTATATCATTTTTCTATTATAGAAGTGTTGTACTTTCTTCATTTTGTTTTAAATGCAACAAATAATTATTTTATATCTTATAAATAATACCCATTTGTTACATTTAAAATAAAATGAAGAAAATATTAAAATAAAAAACTATATTAAAGACAAATGTTGCAATAATTTTGGAAAAGAGAAATATATTTTCAAAGACAATTTTTGTCTAAAAGTGCTATGATGGTTTTGGATTAGAAATGCCTTAGTAAGGTGTAGTACTTCGGTTGATTGAGTTGTACCTTTGTTGGTGCAAATCACTTCGTTAATTTTGCAAATAAGTCAATGCACATCCAATAGTTTTATACTAAATGCTATAGGAGTCTTAGTCCCTGGGGGTTACCGGTTTTAATTTGATAAAACCTTGCTAACGTACTTTGTTGTAATCTAATTGGTTAAACTACAACGTCTAATAAATTCAGGCGAAAAGAAATAAATAGAACAAGATGCAAAATTAATCTACTAATTATAACCAAATATTCCCATTCACATCACAAAGTTTTAGAATAAGTTTTACAGCACATATGAGGATAATCTAAGCTAGACAACTAAAGTGAAAACACGGAGATTATTACCTCCATGAGTTCTTGCTTCAACTGGAGAATTAACGAACTTGGCGCTAGTACATGTTCTAGATCTAATGAACTAAACTATAACCCCAGAAGGGGGTTGGCTAGGCTAAGACTAGGCTACACTAAATAAAGTAATTTGCACGTTGTTGTGTGTTGTGTTTGTTGTCTTTTGCTTGATGATCTTCCTTGTATTTATAAACCAATGTGCTATGTAAGTTCCATGTATCTTTGGAGAGAAATGACTTCAATCATCTTTGATTCAAATCATAACTGTTTTCTTGCGTTGTACTGCACATGTTCTGCTCCCTATACCCTTGAATGGCTTTTAATTCATGTATTAAGCAGTTTATTCAGAATTCAAAGTAGCGTAAGGTGTGCTTCCATGATCGAAAGGATTGAATCCCTCTTGCATGTGTGGCTCATTTCATGACCCTTCCTTTAGCTGCTCATTCCCTTATCCTTGCTTGACTTTCGTCTTCTGGAAATCTTGATTGACCTTGACTTTCATTGACTTTCTTTCATGGGATTTACATATATTGTGATTGGGCCTTTATATTAAAACAAATATTAAACCTTTTGAGGTGTAATATAATGTACCATAATAAATGTTTATTAAGCATCTAAAAATGGTAGTAACAAATTGCCCCCTTGATTACTGGAGTGATGTGCTCATAACCCACAAATTATTAGCAAAGATGAACTTTCAATGGTTATAGCCAATATCATTCAGCAATATTCTGAATGTGACTATATCGTTCTAAGGTGGTCGACATATATTTCTTAAGGATTGCTGAACTTGGTTGGGAAGAACTATATTTCATATGATCCTTCACCCTTCTTTCTAGTCATTGTGAAATCGATTAAAAAAAGTTTGTTTAGGACGTGAACCTATAGGATAACTTTGTAATAACTAATAAGAATCTACATCATAGATCAATGAGATCATGCCATATTTGGCATGCACATTTGCATTGTACTATGTCTCTTGAACATGACCCATCCACCATTCTATAAACCTTTACGCTTTTTTTGGTTCCTTTGACAAAAAGCTTTCTTAGATATCTCTAAGGTATATTAGGTTGCCACATTTCTTATATCATGGTTTTACCCCATGATTTACAAATCAGAAGAGACCTGATCATCCTTTTCAAGTTTGAGAAATATCCACCTTTGAATGAGATCTAAATTGGACCCTATTTGAAAGTTTTCAGATCCCCTTATATGTTTTGGATCTTCTTGTATGACAGGATTATCTCCAAAACATTTTTAATAGAAGAAATCCATTTAGTGGATTCGTTCTTCATAAATTCACCCTTTATCTCCAGATATGACATTCAATGCCTTATGATGATTTGGGTAGTTTAATGGATATGGCATATATTTTGGGGCAGATTGATGAAACATGAATAGACGAGTATAATCCATTTTAAGTCTCAAATCTTTTAGAGATTATATATATATATATATATATATATATATATGGAGAGAGAGAGAGAGAGAGACAAGATCACATGAGAATGCTCATTACATGAGAAATGAGAATGAATCTCAACCACACGATTGGTTTAGATTTACAATACTTATTCATTAGAGTTATATCCCTCTAAAAAAATTTGAATTAAAAAAAAATTGTTTTTTTTTTTGAATTTTTTTTGTCAAATTTTTTGTTTTTGGAGTTACATCACTTTTTCATTAGCGTTACATCACTTATTAATAAGAGTTATAGCGTGTAAAATTCATTCTCATTTCTCATATAATTAAGTATGCATTCTCATATGAACTCACTTATATATATGGGGACAATTTTTTGAGGAATGCAAGCGTAAATAGACACATGTTTGTTTTCACTTCATTTTGATGATATAAAACTAATTATTTAAACAATTAAATAATTACAAATGCATTTAAGAAAATTACAATTCGAAGTAATTTCATAATTTCATATTATGATTTATCAATATGTAGATAAAATCATTGATTACATTTTAATTAATTAAAAAGATTTACATCTAGATATAGCATTTGAAAATGTTCCCTACATACAATTTCTACCATGGCATGATATTCTTCAATTTCTAATTCTCGCCCTACAACACTTCTGGTGACTCCAAAGTAGTAGCCATCTTTAGGGGGGTTGTTGAGTCTTGCTTTGAAGATAAGCATGTGGTAGTTGTTGTCCCAAGCGTACCTCCTACCAATTAATGCTAAGTACATCCATAAGAAGTTCTCTTTGGTCCACAATTCCCACAGCTTCATCTTGACCTTCTTCCATCCTCACCACTTTGAGGGAGGATTGGGTGCAAGAGAGAACTAGGCATTTTGCATATGCCTAATTCATATTATGAAACCTATGAAAATTACAGGTAGTGATAATCTCTTTTCCCCATCTTTTTCATATTGTTAGCAGTTGATCTTATGATCTCTCTGCTAGCTTAGGCCACACACATGGGTGTATGAAAGATCAATGTTGGCACGACGTTGGTAGCGCTTGAACCTGCCAGTGCCAAGTCTTTTGGCTCCATTGTTGGTTCATCACCAAACACCCTCATCATTTTTTCTTCCCATTTCATTCTTTTAGTTGTGATGAAGGCCTCTTTGTAATCATTTATATTGTTGAAAGCAAAACGGTGATTGAAACAATCATCAATAAACTCGGCTGCTATGTTTGCATAGGCCTCGTTGTTCATTTTGATTTTATGAAATGAAAATGAAATGATGAATTGCTATGGCCAAGTTCCTTTAAATAACCGGTCCATTTTCTCAACGGTTATTTTTATAATAACTTCCAAGATCAGTGAGTAATCGAGTATTTTGATCGTTTTTTCGAAAATTTTATAGGCCTTTTTATTTTAAAATTACTAATTTGTTGATAAACCTTATAATAATAATACTGTATTTAGACCTTTAGGCTTAAACTTTGCTTCGTTGATTTATCATTCATTTGTGCACAACAATTAATACACGTAATTTGGTACGGTATGGAAGTAAAAATGGAACAATAATCATAAAACTATTTCATTTAACTGAAACAATATTCTATAATAATAAGATATCTGGTTTTTTCACCAAATACCCCTGACAAAAAAAATTTATTCACCAAATACCCCAGCCTTTTTAAAATTTTACCAGATACCCCTAACTTTTAAAAAAAATCACCAGATACCCCAAATTTTTAAAAAAATGACAAATAATGCCCTTAATGACTAACGGCGGTTAACTTCATTAGTCATTAATGTTAATTAACCCTAAAAACCCTAAAAAACTCTAATTAACCTAAAAATCCTAAAAACCACTAACCTAACCCCCTCTCTCTCCCCTAACCCATCAACCCCCCCCCCCAATAACCCCAGCCCCACCAGCTACAAGCCCCCACCACCCAGCCCCCTCCCCTTCCCCGCTAGGCGCGCCACCCCCTCCCCTCCCCTCCCCTTCCCTGCCAGTCGCGCCGCCCCTAACCTCCCCTTTCCCTTCAGTCGTGCCGCCCCTACCTTCCCCTTCCCTCTCTATCGTCGTGCAACCCCCCCTCCCCTCCTCGTCCCTTCCCGCACCTTTGGAACCCTTATAGTCGTTTTTTTTTCATTTCAGAGGGGTTTGGGCGGCGTTTGCGGGGGAAAGGGAGGGGGGTTCTACGGTAGTTGCAGGGGAAGGGGAGGGGGCTGCAGGGGGTGGGGACGGAAAGGGGGAGGGGTGTTGCACGGGGAGTTGGGTGTGGGGGGGGGGAAGAGGTGGGGTGGGGGAGGGGTGGTGGGTGGGTGGTGGGGGAAGAGATGGGGGAAGAGGTGGGGTGGTGGGTTAGGGTTAATTAGGTTGACTTAGGGTTAATTAGGTTGACTTAGGCTTAATTAGGTTGACTTAGGGCAAACTTGTAAATAAATACTAACGGTGACTAACGTCTGTCAACTTTTGGGGTATCTGGTGAATTTTTTTAAAAGTTAGGGGTATCTGGTGAATTTTGAAAAAGTTGGGGTATTTGGTGAATAAATTTTTTTGTCAGGGGTATTTGGTGAAAATCCGTAAGATATCCCTTTAAACAAAAAAGACATTTGATTACTTCTCAATAGTAAACACATAGTTTCTTAGGGAGATTGACTATGCATTACAAATATGACTACTGACTACTAAAATGTTTTACCCTACTACTTGATCTATCAAGTTTGAAGGTGGGCAAAATTGATGATGATATGTGGTTCTTCATGCTCATCCACATCAGGGTCATCATCATCTAGATGGTCTTCATCTAGAGGCATAAGGACACCTCTCTCTAGCAAGGGTTCTTGCCATAAAAGGCATGTACACTTATACTATATAAGCTTTTTGAAGCTTGTACTCTCATCCACCTAGACTACCCTTTATTTCATGGTGAAGATACCTAAACTACTCTCGCAGATGATGGATATGTGATATTTAAAGGCTAGTTTAGGAGGGGTATTGTCTTGCAACGCATTCTCCCCATGCCTTGTAGACTGTGAGGAGTTTTAACAATACTCCCTTTTCCATCTGTGGCCAGAGATTTAGCGCTAGGAAGACTACATCGCTTCCCATTAGTGCATCGTTAAAGCCTCTTTCCTCCATATTTCTTGGTTGGATTTTTGAATCCTTCCCAAAGATTTTTGTGATCTTGGACTGCCACTTACTTATTTCTTCTTCTTTGAATTCCTCCCATTCTTCTTGGAGGATATCCATATTAAACTTGTGCCTCCAGCACTCTCCAGGGAAAATTTATGGATGAACAACTTGTTGATTGGCCATATCTTAAGAATTCTTTTGGGATTTTTTTAATTTTGAAAGAAAGATTTTACGAATGAAATATTTCCACGGTAACATTTGTATTTATAATACATTATGTTGGTCGTTATCCATATTTTTAGAGATAAATGAAGGGTCACTTGTTATCATTTTCGATAGTAATAACACGTTATTTTAATCATTTTTAACTTCCCCAAATTTCAGCCCTTAGTGAGTAAACATGGGTAAATTGGTCTTGCTCACTAACTCTTGATATGTCATATGATTTCTCTAGAGTTTAACCATTTAATGATGTGTGCAAGTTGAATAGTCCATCATTAATTCATTACCTTTTGGAAGTAATTTTAGGTCTATTGCTTTAATAATGATTAATAGTTTTTAGTATCTCACGAGACACTTTATTTAAAAGTTAACCATTTTTTTAACATGCTTATTTGATTTGATGATTCATTTTTTTAACACATTAAACTGTCTAATTTTGATTGGACAGAAATAAATAATGCAATAAAAATTTCGAACAATTTGTTAAAAAGAAATTTATATTTCATTAACAAAAATAAAATTACAACCTAAAGTTGAATTTTTTCAAAAAGTTCTAAACCTATTTAGAATTTCAAATTCTAATAGGTTTAATCCTAATCTCTAGGGGACCTAGGCTTAAAAGAGTCTGAATCTGCCTCAGAGTCGCTACCATTGGTGCCTCCATAAGGATGATCGTAGTCATCGCCAGAAGAGAAGTTGTATTCATTATCTTCTGAGAAGAAGCCTCATCCCTGAACCCCCCTCCTTTGAGCAGGAGGTTCATCTTCGTCGTGATCTTCATCCTCATCGTCATCCTCATAATCTTCGTCAGAACTGTCTAACGGGGAGGGGTATCTTCTTTCTCTTCTTCTTCCTCTACCTTCTCTGGAATTTCAAGAGGATGGATGAAAGGTTGAGGCTGATCAACCTCATGGGGGTTGATTTCATCAACTCCTGTGATACAAGACTCGGCTAAGGGTTGTGGAGCATCCATTTGGATTTAGAGATGGGTGTTTGAATTTTTTCTTTAGAGAGTGTTTTCAAGAGATGGGTGTCATGTTAAGATTATTACACTTAATCCTTTTTACAAGGGATTTTACCGTCTTCTGAAAACTTCTAAATACCCAAAAGTTACACCCCTTTGTAAATGGGTTTTAACATAGTACACCTCTTATGATGGGCTTCCAAGTCACTACCCATTAAAATGAGTTTCTTATGATGACTTTAAGAGATTTGTGTTTTCATTTGTTAAAACTTAATATTAACATGGCCTAGTTAAAAGATGACCCAAAATAAATGTGACACGCATTACGTACGTGCTTAATATTGGTTGTCTTCTCCATTAATATCCTTTTCCAAGGATTTTAGGAAAATTTAAAATCTTTCAGTCCAATTTAATTCCTTTCTTTGCAAATTCACAAACATTTCCAAAATTAAATTCACCATGTCTAATGAAAGAACTCGCTGATTATGTAACGCCATTAGGGTGAACATTGGGACATATAAATCTCAAGTATTCTACTATGTGAATAAGTGCATTGATTCTCCTGATACACCTTTTGGAGTAGAAAATTGCCGCCATTGGACCTGGCTTTCCTTTTAAAATGCAAAGCAAGAAACGTCAACTTATTTTGGAGCAGTTCTATCCATTCTTCGATCATATCAGTTTAGGAGATACTGAACCCAAAACACTTCCATTTACTTCAAGGTCTACCTTCCACTTGCACTGGCCTTTATCCAACAAACCTTTTAATGGTTGGATTTCAAGAGTGGATGCAAGAGCATGGTTTCTGCGTGTGTAACCCTTTCATGACAAATGGACCAAGAACAATATACTACCTTTCTTAAGACTAGCTTCTTATGAAACTATTCACTTTGATGGAGCTATATCCACTGCCTTGCTAGCTTGTTGGGATCTTGCCATCAATTGTTTTTTGTTCCGGTGGGGACCAATGACTGTAACATTGGTTAATATTACCTTTATTACTGGGATTGACCTCCCCATGTTCTACAATGTTAAGGAGTATAACCAGCTATACAGTCAGTGTCTATCAATCTTTCACCAAATTGCTAGTCCATCTGCTAGTGCTAGCAAATGTGGCTTTCAAAGGTTTGTTGATTTCTTCACCATTACGGATCCTAGTGAAGAAGCAACTCCCCAAGAGGAGGTATTGTTACTCACTTTTGCGCTCTCCAAATTAATGATGTCCAAAGCTGGAGGAGTTGTAACATTATGGTTGTCTCTAGCTGTTAACATCTTCTGTACTTCTGACAGAGTAGCTTTAGCTCCTATTTTCTTAGAATAACTTTATAGATGTCTCTTTAGGAGTAGAGAATCCTTCAAAGATTTTGGAATTCCTGCCTCTGAGTCCCCTATATTCTCTGCTGATAAGGGATTTGGACCCTTGTGGCATTTGACTTGTTGGAATGACATATATCTTCCCACTTTGATGGTGATCAACTCCCCTTCTGCTTCTTGTATAATATGAGCACTATAAGAGGGGGGGTGAATTATAGTGAGAGAACAAGCTATACTTTTTGCGGAATTAAAAGTAAACTTGGGAACAAACAATGGGAACCCGAGAGATTTTACGAGGAAAAACTTCCTAGGCCTAGTAGGAAGAAACAACCTCGACCACAAGGGATTTTAAACAACTTTCCACTATAATAGGCCAAAACAACTCTGATTACAACCTATTACTTTTCTCTCGATTCTCAACTTAAGTCACTCAACTCAAGTTCCCAACGACAGTTCCCACAACTGACATTTTCTCTCAAACTTCACTCGAAGTTCCTTTCTCTTTCTCTTGCTTCACTCAAAGCTTTCTCACACTTATAAAGAGTTCACTCAAACCCTTTTTCTCAAAAATACACTTTATAAAATAATGGACGAGTAATAAACTCGATTAATGTAAGTATGAATTCTCTTAAGGAAAACAAACTGACACTTTAGATAACTTAAGACAAATTAACTAAGTCAGACACAATTTTGCTCAAATGAATTAGGCGCCTATGATCTCCATGATGTTTAATTAATTAATTAAAATTAATTAATTATTCCATGTCATGTAAAACATCCACTAATCCACTACTTCACTTCATAGAAGAAGTAACACATTACGTGGTTTTTACAAACTTGGAGATTAATTAAACTTATTTAATTAAATAAATACTTGGAGGATAATTAACTTAAGCCACTAAATCCACTAACTACATAAAACGTGTAGTTGTAGACTTTAGGCGTGTAATCTAGGTTTTAGGAAATAAATAAATAAAATACTTTAGCTAGTTTTTAGGAAAAATATCTTTTTCAAAATCTTTTATAAAACCGGAAAAACAGTTTTATATTTTAAGAAATCCGAAACATTTAAAAATCGGAAATATTAAATTTTCGAAAACTAAATCTTTTAAACAAAATATAAAATTTAAAAAGATAATATTTGAAAATAAATTATTTTAAAATCAGAAAATCTTTTTTAAAATCTTTTCCTAACAAACTTAAACTAACTTCCTAACATAATGGATCTTAGTCAAAATATCCCTAAAAACTCTAACAATTATATTAGGCACAGATTTCACTTAGGCGCACAATATTAGAGTCACTTAGGAGTTCCTAAATTAGTTTTAAGTCTTGTTCCCTAATCTTTAAGTCTTGTTCCTTAACCTTGTTCCTATAGTGCCAGGTCTGTTCCTTTCATGGGAACAGAACCAAGTTCCTTTGAGAATTCACCACGAACTTAATTAAGCTTTTAATCAACCTTAACAAGAAGATTAATAAATACCCTAATGTATTCTAATCTTCATTCTATGCTTGATTCTTCATCTCTCGAACATCTTTACTTCGATCTTGATTAATTCTCCGCTTTAATCTTCAATCAAGTATTCTCTTAGCTCAAGCATGAATTACCTTGCAACAACATAAATAAAATATACTATGTCTTTTGTGGTTAGGTCATCTTCAAAACTCAAGGGTCAACATGCTTTTGAAGCATCTAAGGGTTCACAGGAAAAGAACCTTTCTTTTGATCCTCTTTAATTCTCTCAAAACTTGAAGATTGTAGTTGTTATGGTGAAGTCAGCTTCAATCTTATATCTCCAGATGAGGCCAGTTTGGCATCAAAGTTTACTCTTCTCGTATTTCTTGCTTTCTATAGACAATCCTGGCATCTGGAATATCTTCCCAGGTAAACATGTTATTTCTATTGACCCTTGGCGCCTTTATGCAACACCTGCTTGGCTACAATCTCTAGACATTATGTAGTAGTCCTGTTTTTAAGAACGTCTAATTAAAAGCTAATTGTAATTATTAAGATAATTATGTTTCAAATATTTTTAATTTATTTGAGTTGTGGAGTATGAATTTTATTTGTCGTATTTGTAATATATTTGTTCTATTAATGCTATGTTTTTTTTTTTTTTTTTATACAGAAAACAACCACTAGGGAGGATCCCAGGAAATGGGCCACCCTAAAGCATCCTTTCGGATGATTATAGAGAAATTGAGATCAGGAGACTCAAACCAATAAGTTAAATTAGAACAAACATGACCACGATGAGCCATCCAATCTGCTGCAGCATTCCCTTCCCGAACTCCATGGTTGATACTAACCTCCGCAAAATTCTTCAAATCTTCCCCTGCATCCATATTAAGAGAATGAATAGACCAAGGAATTTTCCAAACACGCTTAATAGATTGAATCACACTAAGATTGTCCCCTTCAACCACCAGCTTATTAATCCCTAGCATACGAGCACCAATAATGCCTTCTCTGAGAGCCCAAGCTTCAGCCACCAAAATAGAAGAGTCAGCACTTAAAGATCTAGCACCACAAAGCTTGATCACGCCTTCTTCATTTCTAATAACAAAACCTAATGTCGCTGAGCCATCCTTCAACTTTGACCCATCAAAATTGAGCTTAAAAAACCCTACCGGGGGAGCAACCCAACTAACATTCAGCCTTGAAAGCTTAGTGGGCCTACGAAGCAAACCATTACCAGGGTGCGAAGGATCCACCACTAGAGGGTCATCCCCACACCGATCCACAAAATTTTTGATCATCCAGCAAATTTTAACAATCGGAAAAGCCTCATCTCTAAAGGAGATTCCATTCCTTGCATACCAAACAAACCACCAAGTTGTGGCAATCTTCGCTAACTCAGTCAAAAACCTACTCTTAATTAAAGCACAAAACCAATCAATGAAAGCAAGGCCCTCTGGATTACCAGGAAGAGAAGGCCAACCAAACCTGGTCCCTAACATATCAAAAACATCGATACAAAAGGGACACTCCACAAAAAGATGAAGAAGATGTTCAGAATGGTGATTACAAAAAACACACTCAAGCGGAAGGAAGACATGACTCACCTCCAGCCTCTTTTTGGTAGGAAGCCCATTATTACAGATTTTCCAAAGGAAGAACTTAATCTTAGGAGGAACCTGGAGACTCCAAATCCAAAAGAAAGGAACACTAGGCAAAGAACCATGAAGCTCAGGCCCTGAACCTTGAAGTAACTGGACACCCGATTTTACGGAATAGCACCCATCAGGCGAAAGAGCCCACACACACTTGTCCTCCAAAGTATGCTTAGGAATGAAGATGCTGCAGATGGCGAGACAAACCTCCTCCGTGACAAACTCCCTAAGCCTCACTGCATCCCATTGACAATCCTGGGTGAAAAAACTCTCAACAACCAAGGACTCAGAACCCCTGAGGACCGGACAAACTGAGCAAATGGGATACTGAAACACCCAATTGTCGAACCAAAAAGAGATCTTATCCCCCCTACCCACAACCCACCGCAGACCAGGCTTAAACTTATTTCTTAAAGACATGAGTTTACGCCACTGCCACGAAACATTAGCTTTAACCCTATAGTCAAACAAGCCATCAGTTTTCATATACTTTTTAGACACCAAATTAACCCATAAGTTGTCAGGACAAACTAAGATTTTCCATATTAATTTAAACTGTAAGGCCATATTCATTACTTTGGCCTTTCTCAAGCCAAGACCCCCATTCTTCTTTGGTTTACAGATCCTATCCCAACCTATAAGATTAGGGGATTTAGATTCTGAAGATTTATTCCAGAAAAAATTACGGTAGCTCTTGTCTAGAGATTCCACTATATGAGATGGCAATAAGAAGCATTGCATTTGATAATTAGCCTTGGTTGCTAAATTAGATTGAATGAGGACCGTGCGGCCGGCTTGGGATAGGGAGTTAGCTTTCCACTTGGAGAGCTGAACTTGAACCTTTTCCTGAATATCCCCAAAGGTGTTATTAGTAACCTTACTATCAATAATAGGGCAACCCAAATACTTACCCAAAGAACAAGCTTCACCCATACGCAGAATAGAGGCAAAGGAAGTAGCAAGAATAGGATCAGTGTTAGG
Source organism: Beta vulgaris subsp. vulgaris (assembly GCF_026745355.1). NCBI lineage: Eukaryota > Viridiplantae > Streptophyta > Magnoliopsida > Caryophyllales > Amaranthaceae > Beta > Beta vulgaris. The sequence goes on from NC_079209.1 coordinate 31,766,830, forward strand.
AGAACACTGAAATGCTGACTTATTATAATTAACTAATTGACCAGACATCCTACAATAATTATCCAGAATTTCCCTGATTACAGTACAACTATCGACAGAAGCTTTAGCAAAAATCATAGTGTCATCTGCAAATGTTAGGAACAGAATTTTAACATGAGAGTGACCCAAAGATACAGCAACTAACTTAGCCCCCTCTCTGCTGGCTGAATGAAGCTGCCTAGCAAGAATTTCAGCACACAAAATAAAGATATAAGGAGAAGGAGGATCTCCCTGCCGGATCCCCCTAGAAGGATAGAACACATCACCAGGGATCCCATTAACTAAAACAGAGAATGAAACTGAGGAGATACATTCCTTCATCCAGCCAACCCATCGCTCACAAAAACCTAATTTCTTAAAAACTGCAAAGATAAAGTTCCACTCTAAACGATCATAAGCTTTTTCCATATCTAGCTTAATAGCTAACCACCCTTGATTCCCTGATTTCTTTTTGAAAGAATGAAAGACTTCGTGCGCTATCAACACATTATCTTGAATGAGTCTTTCAGGGACAAAAGCACCCTGCAAGGGGTGAATAATTTTCCCGAGCACATTCTTCAATCTAGAAGCCATTATCTTTGCAATAACTTTATAGATAGTAGAACAAAGACTAAGGCCGAAACTGATTCGGGTTAGAAGGAGATTCCACTTTAGGAATTAAAGTGATAAATGTATGATTGACTTCTTTTAACAGAGTTCCTGAAAAGAAAAAAGCTCTTACTGCATGACAGACCGAATTACCTACTAACGACTAATATTTTTGGAAAAAATAAGGTGGGAATCCATCTTGGCCTGGCGCTTTGTCAGGAGCTAACTCAAAAACAGCGTTCTTAATTTCCTCAGCACTAACCTCAGAACACAGATGCATATTATCCTCCTCTGAAATCATATTTTCTAATAGAGAGAAATCTAAGTTTTCATCAAAAAAAACACTCTTGATTAGACGTAAACCGTTGAACAAAAGAATTTGTAAAATAATTTTCAACGTCCTTTGGATTTGCTAAGACAACGCCAGCATCATCCTCAATGGATGATATAAAATTTCGATTTCTTCTAATGGACGCACAGGCATGGTAATACTTAGTATTGGAATCACTAAGCTTTAGATGATTTGATTTTGCTTTAGTCTTACAATATAATTCTTGGAATTCTAACAGCCTAACCTGTTTCAAAAGAAACTTATCTAACTTTGCAGCAAGAAAAGGGCAGCTGGGATTAGCCAGAAGGTTTTCTTGAATACACTTTAGTTTGCTTTCAACCACTTTTAATTGACGGAGAACATTACCAAATCTGGTGGTAGCCCAATTCTTAGCTTTTTCTTTTAGTAGCTTACACTTTTTCGTGAAACAAAACATATACGATCCATTAAATCTAGTTGACCAAGCCTTCTTAATAATCACTTCAAAATCTTTACGAGTAGTCCAAGCTTTATCAAATCTAAAGGGGGGGATTTCCTACCTTGAAGAATATCGGTTTTAACAGATACTTGACAATGATCTGAGGATGTAAACACATGATGTTGAACTTTCACATTAGGGAATAAATTTAAGAAATCTATAATTGGCTACTCCTTTATCTAATCTTTCTAGGATATTATCAGGCCCACTTCTTTTTTTTCCAAGTAAAACCTTGACCTAGAATGGTAATTCAATACATTCTACTTCCAAAAAAGTCTATTCATATAGTTCAACCTTGCGAATGAAAAAGTTGCACCTCCTACTTTATCACTACTAAAACTTAATTCATTGAAGTCACCTAATACTAAATAAGGCCCTGAAATGCGAAGAATAGTACTAATTAACTCTTCCCAAAATTGTAACTTGAGATTGTTATTTGGAGGAGCATAAATAAAAATAAGCTTAAAGGAAATATTCATTGCCAACACATTTATATTACAAACCATAAACCGGTCATACTTGGCATCAACAGAAAATATAAAAGGATGACTAGGAACTTTTTCCAAACAATCCACATGCCACCTGCCATTCCAAAAGAAGGAGGAAGTCATGATGGTGAAACCCACAAAACCTAGTAAAAGCCTCCGTAGGGGGAGAAGAGGTTTTGGTTTCACAAAGCATCATGACTTGAACATTATTAAGATTACAAAAAACTTTAACTTCCTCCATAAGAAGAGGTCTTTTACATCCTCTAGCATTCCAAAAACTAATATTCATAACATGGCAGTGGATAAGAGAAGACCAGACTAGGTCCTTCCCCTCTTCAGGTTTGCTGTAGATGATTCTTCATCAGAATCCATCTTCCTTCTCTTTGCTGAACTAGAAGCTGACATGGAGTCCTTGTTGCTAGCCCCTTCAACCCCCATCCCCTCAATCTGCTTAATGATTGAGGTCGCAGAATGGAGAGAGTGAAAAGAGCCATCTGGCTGCGAAACATAGCCCCCAGCATGAACAGTTTCTTCCAGGTATAAGTGTCCTCAATAATACCAGATAGGACACCTTCCTCAGCATATAAATTATTCTCATCATCTATGAAACCATCAGCATCAAAGATAAAACCACAATCTAACAGCTCAGTAGGGTAAATTACCCTCAAAGGAACTGGGGACTTAATAGAATCATCATGGACTAAGGGAGGGAGGAGGCTCATAGCAGCAGAAGACACCATGGCAACATTCTCATTCTGATTACCAGCATTACTGACTAGACAGCTAGAGAAAGGAGGGATAGCATAAGGCATCACAGACTCACAGTCATCATCAGAGGAATCCACTTCTATCACAGGGTGGGCAATCATCACCCCCTTACCTTTCCCAGCCTGAGAAGGCAATGATAAGGCAGCAACTGTAGGATGGGACTGAACAACAGGTTCTCTAATAGAGATACCAGCACCAGCAACAACATTTTCTTACCTGTAAATGACTTTCCAGGGAACTTTTTCTTTGGAACAAACTTTTTGGGAGGAGTAGCAGTAGAAGAGAGAGGTCTAACAATGTGTCTAGGCCTAGCCTCAACCACTAAAGCTTGCTCAGCAGTGGTAAGAGGCTTAGCTAGCCTAGTAGCACCTTGAATAAACTCTGCAAGCCATTGCTTTTTTGGATGTTTCATTAACATCACTTTGACTTCTTTGGGAGGAGGGGACAGAATCAAACAATCATCAATACTGTGATCATCACAACCACAAAATGAACAGCCTACAGAAAAGTCCTCATACCATATAACATAACCACATTTCACACCACCAGCTCTAGTAACTTCAGCATATTCCAACAGGGGTTCAGTAATATCTACCCTAACACATGCTCGGGCAAACCTTATCTTATGCTTTAACACTGAACGAGTATCCAATCTAATCAAAGCACCAATATTATTAGCAGCTAACAGGTTAGCTATGGAATCAAAGTTAAGCAATTCAGCAGGAAATCTAGGGATCCTTACCCACAAATCCACATATTTAATTTCTTCCACATAAGGATCAAAATGTGGCTTCCAGGGATAAATGACAAACAACTCACCTTGAACGTGCCAAGGTCTTTCAGACCAAACAAGAAACAAATCACCAGGATTAGCAAACTTAATCATAACCCAGTTATTACCCATATCTAGGTACTCAATATCACCCTTACAGAACTGCCAATCAGCTTTTGTTCTAAACATAACAGTCCTCAAATCAACAACAGCACCCAACATTTTACCAACTAAATAAGTTTTTGATAAATCATCAATGTCTTGCTTAACTTGAGATAACTCATCTAATATAATAGCTTCAGGGAAAGTTGGGGGACCCGGAGGGTCACTTACAGACAGGGAAGCAGGACTAGAAGATGGAGCACCACCCATCTCATCACACTACTACATTTTTAATCAAAAGCAATGACTAAAATAAGCTATTGCGACGACTGTTTTTTATACCGTTGCAGTAGGATCATCTATTGCAACAGTCCTTTTCAATTTAGGTTCATGAATTGAGCTATTGCAACGACTTTACGTTGACCGTTGCATTAGGTATATCTATGGCAACGGTTTAGTGATTGCCATTGCATTAGATGAAATTATAAATAGGGTCATTGCAGTAGGTGTTATATATGACTGCAACGTAATTAATTAATTAATTGGCGCAAATTCTATTCCCTCTATATTTTTAGCCGAAAATTCAAAAACTTAAAAAAAAAAAACTTATACCCGCTATACTTCGTCGTGAAATCATGAACAAAAACCCTTAACACATAACTGAAGAAACACAACGAACAGAAATCCAATCCCCCACATCTTGCAAGAAGAAGGTTAAGAATTTACGAGATTTCTTCCAAAATTCTTCCAAATTTCAAGAATATATGCAAAATTCAAGTCTTGAGCGAAGCAATTAGGTGAAATTATTCAAGAAAACTCAAGTAAAGTGACGACATTCAAGAAACCCCAACAAAGAGACGAAACTCGGAGTTACAAGAGGTATGTTCTTCAATTTCCATTGTCATGGGGTTCTCGAATTATGCATATATAGCAGCGAGATTATGTGCTTGTAGTCTGTATCATATTACTTTCACTTCTCCTTCAATTATTTTCTGTCGCTGCACTATTTATTTCATTAATTCGTTAGTATTCATGTGTAAAAGTATTATGCAGTTGATATCAATAGAAAAAAATTTACTAAACTAATATCAATTATAAGTGTTGATAGGATTTCGTTAATACAATAAAATTGGGAAAATTGAACTTCTAAATTACCTTGTTTTACCGACTTAGCTGTACATGGAATCACTTAGATGTGTGGTTTTTCCTTTTATTCGAGTTTTGATTTAAGTCTAAATGTAGAAGATTTATAACTCTAATAATTTGAAAGGTTGAAACTTTGTGAAAATTGAAGAACTAAGTGCACTACCTGTTGCTTATTAAAGCTTGCCAAAACTGATATTGAGCTATTGTGTGCATTATGTTTGATGAATGATGATGTTTAATTGATCACCCAATAAGTGGTGTAGGTTTGTGTGATTCAAATCCATATTGGATGCTCTATAGTGGACAAATTTTAAAATTCAATTACCTAATAAAACATTAAAAAAATCTGTGATTTTATTCGGTGAATAAATGCGGAAGGAATATTGCATCAACTTCTTCAATTTATTGTAGAAACTGTTGAACTTAGTGATCAGCAGTCCTATGTTAATTAGTGGAATATGAAGACTTTAAACAAGGAAATAAAGGACCACATCTTTATGGCAGCTAACGTTGAGTCGATATTAGTAGAAGTGTCCTCTAAGTTGATAACGTTGAGTCAAGGAGATAAAAGAGCATTGATACAGAAGTAGAAGTGTCCTCTAAGTTACTAACCATTTGTTTACTTGCACTTTAAAGGGAATCAAAGATATCTATTGTGAGTTATCTCAGTTTCTTAAAGTGCTTGGCCAGCAAAAAGGAGGGTAATAGCATATGATAAATGTATTTAGTCGCAATTCTAAAAGATGTCTACTCCTATATTAGCGGGTGAAACGCTTTGGGAGCTAGTTTTTTTTTATTGAATGTTCAAAGTTTATATTAACAATTTGTTTTGAAATATAAGGATTTTTATAATTTTTTAAAATTGTATGCTGACTCAATAATCTGTTTTGCAACATACCGTTAAGGAACAAAATGGATAACATAGATAAAAAGTGGTGGATGCTTCAAAGATGGAGCGATGAATATGAAGAAGGAGTTGAGGAGTACATTAGTAAGGCTTTTGCTATTAAAGCACAAGGGAACCAGATTTGTTGTCCTTGCAATGTTTGTCATTATCGTTATTGGCAGTATAGAAATGTTGTTAGGGATCATATCATTGTTAATGGTTTTGTTCCCAGAAGTGATAAGTTGTTAGACTTAGATATAAATATTGAAAAAGAACCGGATGTGACAGAAGAACATGATGCGATATTAGACACGAATGATGACATAGAGGGGTTGTTGCATGATACAATGAGAGAAGGGCCGAATGAAGATGCAAAGAAGTTTTATAGATTAATAGAAGAAGGTCAACAAGAATTATATCCAGGTTGCAAGAAATTTTCCAAACTGTCCTTTCTTATTCATCTATTTATATACAAGTGTGACCATAAGTTGAGCAATGTAGCAATGTCGGCTTTGTTAGGAATATTTAGAGACACGCTACCAGATGCAAATTTGCCCAAGTCTTTTAATGAAGCAAAAAATGTTTTAAGAGTTTTAGGGCTAGATTGTCAGAAGATTGATGCATGCCCTAATGACTGCATGTTGTATTGGGAGGAGCACGCAAATGCAACAAGTTGTTCTGTTTGCAAGACTTCAAGGTGGAAAGTAACTAATAAAGAAAAGACTAATGGGAAGGATTATAAAATTCCTGCTAAAATTCTAAGGTATTTTCCAATTAAGAAAAGGTTGCAAAGGTTATTTATGTGTCCGGAAACTGCAAAGTACATGATATGGCATAAAACGAATGATTCAGAAGATGAGCTTTTACAGCATCCAAGGGATGGTGAAGCATGGAAAACATTTGACAAGAGATATCCAGACTTTGCCAAAGATGCTCGTAGTGTGAGGCTTGGGTTAGCTTCAGACGGGTTTAACCCATTCCACAATATGAGCATTGTACATAGTACGTGGCCAGTGATATTGATCAATTATAACTTACCTCCGTGGTTACTTACGAAGCCTGAATTTTTTATGTTAGCATTGCTTATTCCCGGTCCCTTATCCCCGGGAAATGATATTCATGTTTATTTGCAACCACTAATTAAGGATTTGAAAGAATTGTGGGAGGTTGGATTGGAAACTTATGACTCTTTAAGCAATCAAAGGTTTGATATGCACGCAGCATTGATGTCTACCATTAGTGACTTTCCTGCTTATGCAATGTTGTCTGGTTGGAGCACAAAAGGGAAACTTGCATGCCCTGCTTGTCATTATGAAACTGAATCATTGTTTTTCAACAAAAGCCACAAACATTGCTATATGGGTCACCCTACTTTTTTAGATTTGTCCCACCCTGGCGTCGTAATAAGAGATATTTTATTGGAGTTACGGGGCAAAGAGACCAACCAGTGCGTTTAACAGGAATCGAAACTAAGGAGTTACTTTGTGGTTTTCGAAATAAATGTGGAAAGTTGCAAAAGATAACGAAACAAGAAAAGGAAGTTCCATGGAAAAGGGTACCAATATTTTTTAAACTTCCATATTGGAAGCATTGTTCACTTCCATAATCTTGATGTAATGCATATTGAAAAAAATGTATGTGATAATATCATTGCCACACTGTTAGATTTACCTGGAAAGAGCAAAGATCATGCTAATGTTCGTCAAGATTTGAAAGCCCTAAATTGGATGCCTGAACTTCATCCTCAATTACTAGAAGATGGTAAGGAAGTATTTCCAAAATCACGCTTTTCGATGTCATTAGAAGAGAAGCGATTGTTTTGCCAGGTCATTAAAAATGCAAAGTTACCACTTGGATATGCTTCAAATATTCTCGATGTGTGCAAGTTGGTGAAAGGAAGATCACTGGATATAAGAGTCATGATGCTCATTTTCTAATGCATTACTTGCTTCCTGTTGCAATCAAGACAACTTTGAGCAAAGATGTTGCAAAACCTTTGCTAAGGTTGTGTGCCTTTTTTAAGGGCATATGGAAGAAAGCTATCGACCCCCAAAATCTCAACTATTTGCAAACTGAGATTGTTGAAACCCTTTGTCAGTTAGAAGAAATTTTCCCACCTACCTTCTTTGATGTCATGGTTCATTTACCAATTCACTTGGTGGAAGAAATTAAGCTTGGTGGTCCAGTTGGAATTAGGTGTATGTATGCAATAGAGAGGTACCTCCGAGAGTTAAAATCTGATGTTCGGAACAAGGGTCGTCCGGAGGGCTCAATGGCTGAAAGATATTTGGCCAAAGAATGTCTCGCATTCTGTAGAAGATACTTGAATCGATCAAACAGTCCTTCAGATAATAATGCTGTTGATCCTAGTATCTCAAATACATTATTTCCCAATATTGGCCGACCTATTAGAGGAAAGGGAAGGAATAGAAAGAAGAAGGATTATGGATTTATGATGGATCACATTACACGGGCCCAAGTCCATCAACATGTCTTATTCAATTGTGATTCTGAGGAAGTTGAGAGATACATCGAGTAAGATAACTTAACACGGAATTTTTTCTAATTATTTTTCTAATTTTTTTATCTTGCTAATTGTGATAGATACTAACATATTTAGTAAAATCACAGTGAACATAAGTTGTCTGTAAGCAGCCACAGGAAAAGAAAATGGGATTTCGCGCATACTCATAGCAAGAATTTCATGGAGTGGTTTAGAGAGAAAGTTGATCTCAATATTCAAGAAGGGGAAGAAATAACGGATCATATCAAATGGTTATCAAAAGGACATCTTGTGTTGCTAAGAAGTTCAGTGGCTACTCTGTTAATGGCTATAGGTTCCACACCATGAAACGAGAGAAAAATGGCGTAACTCAAAATAGTGGAGTCACCTTAACAGCTCTAACGCATAGTTTTGCTAGTAGTAGAGATCAAAATCCTGTTATGGGGGCTGTGAACTATTATGGCTCGTTAGAAGATATTATTGAGATATCTTATCATAGTCACTTTAGTGTTATCTTGTTCAGATGTGTGTGGTTTCATTCGGAAAAGGATGATTTTGGGATGGATGTCGTGAATAAGAATAAGAATATTTCACAAGGAGAACCATTCATCTTGGCATCTCAAGCACATCAAGTTTTTTTTATTGAGGATCCGCTTAAAGAGGGTTGGCATTATGCTATTCAAAATCTTCCTAGAGAACTTTCTGATGGTACTATATATGGCTTTTTCTCTGGTATTCGATATGAATTCGTGTCTATATTGAATTACAATGCATGTGTTTAATTCATGATTTATCGTCTCATAAAATATATCTTTGCGGTTTTTTTTTATTTTTGTAATTAACCATCAATGATCTTCTCCTTCCAGTGATCTGCCATGCTTGAAAAGCAGTGGTTGGTTGGTTCATCCTTGTGTTCTTTCTTGACCAATGTGTTGCATGCAGTAGTTGTGTTGCTTTTTGCATGGTGTTCCTTCTTTTCTTTCTTTATCTCTGCACTAGCAGGTTTCTTAGAATCCTTTGATTGAAAATTTGCTATATGCTGCTTTTCCTCCTTCAGCTCTGCACAAGTAGTTTGTTTGGCATCCTTATGGATTGTACTTGCGTGTGCTTTCTTCTTTGTCACTGCGTGTGCATCAGATTTCATGTCTTTGACAGAGATAGTGTTAGCATTTTCTTTCTTCTGTAAATCATTACATGATGGCTTTGTGTCCTTGGATGCTGGACAATGGCATGTAGTACAATGTTTCCCCACTGCTTGGTGTTCCTGTTGTTTTCCCCCAAAAATATACAATAACGTTGATTGTCTCATTCCCCCCCCTGTAGATGAAAAGGAATAGAGAGAAGCTTAATGTTGGACAACATCAGATTCCACCTTATGAGAGGCAATGTTTGGAGAGAGTGAGGTTTAACGAAGAAAGAATGAAAGCAAAAGGGTTTGGAGGTTTGGCAAACAAGTCATTACTCGACAAAACTCAGGAGATTCTCAGTGGATGGAGAGATGATGAAATATTTTCATCTGATGACGAGTACTTCACATCAGACTATGAGGGTTATGACGAGGAGAACGAAATTAATAATGATGCGCGGCAAAATACTATGGAGGTTTGTGATTTTGTTCCGCTCAATTTCTACGTGTATATTATCTCTAGTGGTCTTATTAGGTTATGCTGGCTTATTATAACCTTTATATATTCATCTATCTATTTCTTTGGTCTCCATATGTTTTTCTTTGGTTCATTTTTTGCTGCATATTTGTGTTGTCTTGTTTATGGATGCGATTCTGGAAATCAGTTTCTCAAAATATGACTTGTCAAATGCTTGCTCGTGATAACATATACAAGTATTGAGTTAATAAGGCAATGCCCAAACCAAATTTTTCAAGGAGGGGAGTGGGGAGTTGAGGGAGGGTGCAGTTTGTGCAGTGAGTTGTGCAGTGGACAGTGAGTGTGTGCAGTGGCAGGGCAGGGAGGGGGGGCAGTGAGTGTGTGGGGAGTGGCAGGGAGGGGAGTGGGGAGTTGAGGGAGGGTGCAGTTTGTGCAGTTTGTGCAGTGAGTGTGTGCAGTGGACAGTGAGTGTGTGCAGTGGCAGGGCAGGGAGGCGGTGGGCAGTGAGTGTGTGGGGGAGTGGCAAGGAGGTTGGGTAGTGAGTGTGTGCAGTGAGTGTGGGGAGTGCAGGACAGGGAGGGGGTGGGCAGTGAGTGTGTGGGGAGTGTGTGTGTAGTGAGTGCAGGACAGGGAGGGGGTGGGCAGTGAGTGTGTGGGGAGTGTGTGTGTGGTGAGTGCAGGATAGGGAGTGCAAGGCAATGAGGGTGTGTGTGCAGTGAGTGTAGGGAGTGTGTGCAGTGAGGGAGGGGTACAAGAAGGGAGGCAGTGCAGGGGGGAGTGGTAGTGCAGTGCCTTAAATTGTCCCCTTGTATGTATTATCACTTCTTGTATGTTGCTCATAAATTGTCCCCTTCCTCTCACAAGGTAAATCCTTGTGCTGAATGATGTGAAGGGCTGTATGAGAAGAAACTAGTCACATAGCAGGAGTAGCAGAATAGCACATCTTTATTATGATGAATACTGGATCCATATCTTCCGATAGATTTAGATGTGCAGTATTTGGAACCCGATTAGTGTAATATTGCTTATTATGCTCTTTTAGTTGTTTTCTGTTCTTCCTATAGCCAGATGGGTATAATTGAGACTCTTGTGCTGTGTGCCACTTTGGTATTAAAAAATACAATGACCATATTTAAGCTTACTTTTTGGTTCAATTTTACATTTGGTGCATATTATAGAAATCCTTTTGTTCGTCTTTTTGCTTTTCTTCTAATATTTCCCCCTTTAGGTGATTATGCGTTTCTGCATGGTTAACCATGTCGCCAAAAAAAAAAAACTTTCATGTCCCATATTATGGATCTAACCTCATCCAGCATTTTTGATCCTAGACCTCTAGGCTTCTCCATGGTGCATCATGATGCATGGAAGGAAGCACATAAGGTGTTAAGTGCCAGATATATCTAGACATTTAAAGTTGACATGAGTTTCATGTCCCCATATAAGAGCTATGACAGCTGATTAATCATGATGCATGGAAGGAAGCACATAAGGTGTTAGGTACAGTAACAAGTCGTAGGTGAGGAGAACTAGAGGCACATCAATTTATAATTATGATAAGGAAAACAAAACAAAAAATCAGACCTGTTGAAAATTTTTCTGTAATCTGCTGCAGTTTGCTGTATTTTAGGATTATGTGAATCTATTGGAGGACTTTTTAAACTCCTTGATGTATTAAACAAATTAGGGCCTGTCTAGTAATAAAAAAAACTAAGAGACAATTCTTACATTAGCTAGCTTTTGTAGGAAGTCTATCTTACTCTGGAGGTTTTCACGCAACCTTTTCAGGTGTGGATTTTCAACCTTAGTATGTTTCTGTAATAAGAGCTATGACAGCTGATTAATCCCAAACACAAAACTCGTACGCACAATGGAGAACAAAGCACAATAAACATAGAAGTGTCTAATTTCATATAGCAAATGGGAAAATGTGAAGTCAGAGGCTTTAACAATCCCCCACTAGCTTCTCGAAGCAGCTATATATCCTGCACATGGAATTTACCCATATAGTAGATTTTACCATGCTCTTTAACATAATGACTCGTGATCAGTCATTGTTAAAGAGTTGTATAAAAAGTAAAAATACCAGTATGATATGAGTGAAAAATGTGATACCTGCCATGGAAACAATGGGACTGAAGAAAGGGCGGGTTCAAGTATATCCTTTAACTTTAAACCATAATTGAGCAGGATGTGTAGTATGTACAAAGTCGACCTGAGGGTCGAGCTTCCAGATTTTTGACTCAAGGACCCGCAATCACGGTCATTGGAAGCAAAACTACCGAATCTAGAAGATGAGTATGACAGGAACTGAATGAAACCATGAGCAGCGTGCCCATATAAAGATACCCTTCTCTTCCTCAACGACCACCAAATATCCACCAAAGTACTGACAGAAGATAGTATAGTATTTTCTTGTATGTGAGCATATTGATCAAGAATGGTCTTCTGAAGCTGAGAAGACACAGCAGCTGACAGCAATTCAGCACCAAAATTTTCAACACCAGGTGCTCCTGCTGCAGCTTCAATGACATTCACTACTTTCTGCACCAAAGAAGTTTCATGATTTAAACTATTCAAGTCATTGGATGACTCATCAAAGGGCAGCTCTCTTCCCCTTCATTTATATCATTTGCACAAAGAAGTTCTGAAGTTAAAATGACAATGAAAAAGTTTTTAGAAAGCACCTGATCAAATTGAGTACAATGCGGATTTTGAAGTGTGTAGAGTTGTTGTTAGAATCTGTATCTGTATTTTAAGCATTTTATTTTGCACGCTTATGGATTGTTAGATGTGCCTTGCAATATAATATTATGCCTCCTTGGAAAGTGTTCTTCTTGATTTGCCATCAAAGCAAAGTAAGCTTGATGCTTACAGGGAAGTATTGGAATCTATAATTGAGATGTTGGATTAATAAAGGCTGCTCTTGGTGAAGCATCATTTCCTTGTCTATTTTAACTCACTCAGTCACTCTAGAGGAGCCTCATTAATTAGAAATAACCCATCTTTGCTAATTGCATCCTACCTCATTTGTTTTGTTTTGAGTGCAACTATAAAAGGGAGAGGAAATCACATATGTCTACTTCTCTGAAAAAGGCAGCAGCTATAGCAGCCAGAAAGTTTAATAATTTACTCAGATTAGTGCCATTATATGTTTCTTGTATGGTTTCAGGTGGAAAAAGAGGGAGTGAAGCATTATCTCAACCATTATCTATGAGGGAGTTTGTGCATAAAAATGGGCAACGGAACCAACAAGCAAAGGATAACACACAATCTGAAAATGTCGAGCAAAACAGGCGAAAATCTGTGGGACTGCAAACCTGCAAAACAGCAAATGACAAAGGATATTGCACGCCCTCAAAAGCAACAACCAAAGGGAAAGACACAAGAAAAGGAGTATTGTATTCCGGGGTCTATATCTTCATTTCGCTTGTTTCGGCAAAAGCAGTTAGAAAAGATGCGACACACCACAGACACGGAATCTCCTATTACCAATGGAATGACACATGAAGCAAACTTGGAAATTCAGATTCCTTCCACTATAATAAGAAATGATGAAGTTGAACATGAATTGGAGCAACAACCAATAAATAAGAAATAGAAGTGGAATCTCAACCAAATGAAAGAATAGAGGAAGGTATATATTACGCACTTTTGTAGATGACATTTTCTTTTTTCTTTTATATCTATCTTATTATATAAACTAATACCTTAACCTTAAATAGCTTGTAAGAGTAAAAAGCAACGAGGTCCAACAACGTTAACAAAAGTCCACTCGCGTACAAGAGAAGAGCGTGAAGCTATTGTACTGAACTCAATCGGAACCAGTTGGACCAACAAAAGAAGTTGTTGATGAATTTAGCCTCTTCTTGGGTACAGTTGCTAGGGATTCCGAGCTTGCGCCTCTTAATTATAGAAAATTCAAACTTTTGCCCACACTTGATAAAATATGGGATTATGTTTTGGTATGTTCCTTTCATTGTTTCTTTTCTATATAAGCTCATTCATCAAACTGAAAACATGTATACACTACTAATTGAGCTCATTCATTGGACCGAATACCTTATATACTACTAATTGAGCTCATTCATTGTTGGGTTAGGAAAAGTACATGGTTCCCGATCAAGGGAAAAAATGGGTTTTCGAATCTATAAATGCAAGTTGGCGTGGTCATAAATGTAGGGTAAAGCAAAAGCACTACTATGCACATGAAACTGATGAGAAAAGGTGGGAAAATCGTCCAAAAACAGTTTCCGATTCTCAATTTAAAGATCTTTTGGAATACTGGAATTGTTCACTAATCGAGGTATATGGTTTTATTCTCTATATGATTTTGTTCGTCTACTGTTGAAATTGTATGTTAACTTTTTTTTCTATTACAGAAAGAAGCAAAAATTAATAAAGGCAATCGTGGATCACTAGATGATATGCATACTATGGGTCCGAAGTCATACGCAATGTTACGTCATAAGTTGGTAACAACACATTATCTTGATTTATAGTTCTTATTGTTCCATCATTTCATACTCTTAGAAAGTTATATATTGAACTACTAATTTTTATCTCTAAAGCAACAAGAGGATCCGGATAAGCAAGAGCCTTCACAAGAAAAGGTCTACAAAGAATCGAGGAAAAGAAATCCTACAAAGACATACCTCACCAACAACGAAAAATCTATATCCAATATTGTGAGTTGACATGCTATTTATTTGCATATTTTATGCCTTAACTTAGTATATGTAATAACTTAATCTTCATTGGATAGGCCAAGATGGATGCTTTACAAAGTGTTGAACATGGAGAAGATGGTGCACTAAGGATCATTACTCTGAAGTCATACAAGATCCTGTACGCAAAAATCGTGTACGCCTTTATGGAAGAGGTGTAACAAAGACTGATTTGAAAAAAAAGGATACAAATTCGGGTTTCATATTCCCATAGGAGTTTTTACAAAGTATGGAGACTCAATTGGTGCAAAAGCTAGCACCGAGCGTGGCATCTGTCATTCTTTCTCAAATTCAAGCCGCTAATCCAGGAGTAGAGCTTGTGATTCCTGACTTTTCAATTGGTACAAAACCAAAGGATGCATCTAGAGATCACATCCAACTAGTGACACCAATGAGCAAGCTTCTAATGGCCCTCAATTGTTAGATTGTGAGGTACCCTTTTTAAGTCTTATTTCTCTATGAATATATTTATGAACAAACCTGTGGAATATGCTACAACCATGACTTTTTCATGATTTCATTCTCTACAACATAAAAAGCATATAATCCATGTGACAAGTAGAAAGGTAATGGGTTACATGACTTTGAGAAAGCTCTCCATTACTGAAAAAATGAATGTAAAATAGGCATTGTCTTCACAAAATTAAGCTTAGTAATATGAGCAGTTATTCTGTTAAGAGTGTATCTGAAAAGTCGAAGTGTGAGCAGACTAGTGTATGTTACATGGGATGCTGTGGTGTGGAACATATGGAGTCTTCCTAAGCACAGGTTTATCACCTGGTTAGCACTGCCTATCATAATACTAAACCTGCCTTTAATAATACTAAACCTGCCTATCATAATTCTGCCTAAGAAAGTTAGTGTCAAATAGAAAGTGTATGTAATATAGCAAGGAAGAAATTCTGTATACTGGTACCACTGTGTTCCCAGTATTGAAGTTAGTGTTAAATAGATTAAAAGCATAATTAGAGCTAGAGTATTAGCAATTCTGCCTAATTAAGTGTCTAGAATTTCTCTCTGACTGCCTATCATAATACTAAAGCTGCCTATCATAATTCTGCCTAAGAAAGTTAGTGTTAAATAGAAAGTGTATGTAATATAGCAAGGAATAAATTCTGTATACTCGTAGCACTGTGTTCCCAGTATTGAAGTTAGTGTTAAATAATAGATTAAAAGCATAATTAGAGCTAGAGTATTAGCAATTCTGCCTAAGAAAGTGTCTAGAATTTCTCTCTGACTGCCTATCTCTCTGAATTATGCTCGATTTTGGTCTTTCTTTGACTGCCTATCATAATACTAAACAGTAAGTCTATTGATTTTCTATGCGGTTGGGTAATTGGGGTACTTGAAAATGAACTTAATTGCCACAAAATATGACAAGTGTACATAGAGTAAACTTCGTGGAAGGGAATTGGTTTTCTTACCACTGCTTTTGTTGGGTGCTATCTTTTTCATTTTGTAATTCAGCTTCCACTTATCATGTTCAAGTGATTTACTGTTGTCTGCAGAATAATAAGCATTAATATTTTTTTTTCCAATATTTTTCTTGGTGCAAAGCAATATAGAATCTTTACCAAATGAAATCAATGGGCTAATTATTACTCATTGCTTTATATTTGCTTTTCAGGAGAGACTTGGTGAAATTCCGGAAGATTTGGGATCTAACCGAGCCGGACAACCTTTGGTTAATTAGTGAAACTCGGGAAAGCAGCAAAATAGATCAAGTGGAGCGATATTTAGAAGCAAAATGATCTATATGTGTACTTAAAAGGAATTTGTGGTACTAAAACAAATATTTATTAGTTGGGTTTGATTGAGTACGTTAATTATCGTTAATTAGGATTTGTCATGTATACTCTTAGTTGAATTAGTTTTGGATATTATGATACAGATATATATGACAATTATTTTTGGATATTATGATACAGATATATATGATAATTATTTTTGGCATTTCAAGAGTATTTTTGCATCTGTTGTATCGTTACCAATATATATCAAGAGCTGTAATATTATAGGTTTTCAACAGGTTACATTAATAATCGTTGCAATATCACCAAAAAATGGAAAAAAAAATTCCGTTGCAGTAGCTTCAAGCCGTCGCACTAGCTTAAATAATAGGCGTTGCAGTAGCCAACAATGTTGTATAACCTGCCACTAACAAAGCCGTTGCAATAGATATATGATCTAAGGCAACGACACATTTATCCGTTGCAATAGGGCTAAAAGTCGTTGCAGTAGGCCTATTGCAACGCCAACAAATGCGACGGTATAAAGCCATTGCAGTAGGTCTATTGCAACGACTTTTATCCCTATTGCAACGATTTTGGTGTGTTGCCTTTGCCTTTTAATGTAGTAGTGTCAGGATCCACAACGCCTTCAGCAGCATTCTGAAACTGGCCATTTCCTTCGGAAAGCAAAGCTTCTTTGAACGAGTTCATCCTCACACAAAACCACAACAGAGAAGTTAAGCTATTACCACACTTTTTTGAAGTTAGATAAAGAAGAAACAACAAGACGAAGAACAATTGACAGAGGGAGAAAGAGTGAGTACCACCTAAACCAAAGACTTGGCTTTTATAGACCCAAATTTCTCCGGAAAGCCAAAAAAAAGAGCTATGAATCCATACCTGAGTAGGGACTTTTCCAATCACATTAAATGCGAGAACTAAATTGATGGATAAAAATCCAACATCACCAAGAAATCTAACTGAAAGATACAAAAATCACCCCGGAAACCCCAAATAATGATGACAATAGAAACAAGGACATTAAGAATAGCATTCAACACACTAGCAGAGAACTGAACCATCACTTCACTCATCTGACAAAACCAACACCTCAGCCCTAATTTAAACTTAAAACCCCTAAAAATGAGCCACCTCAGCCAGAGAAACTGGCAATTAAGGATGAATTTCAGCAAACAAGCAAAAAACCCTGCAACTTACTTCAATTACATCCCAAAGATTATCAAAACCAAACTTTTTTAAAAAAATTATAAATTCCTAATTTAGTGGAGAAACTCTCATGAATAATTGCATCTCTGATATTAGTTTCCACCTCCAACTTTCCAAAAGTGTGCTCCAGAGTTATTGACTATTCTTTATTTTATCTTCTCCATAATCGGAAACTAAAAACACACTACATATAAATTCAACAAAACCAAAAACCTCAAATAAAAACCAAGCCAAGTAACAAGGAAAAAAGAAAGTGACAAAAGGTAATTCTTACTTCTAATTATGTTTTATTGTTCATCTGTTTAATATTGTTACCATATTGATTTTGATAACCTTTTTTGTGCTAATTTTATTAAGAAAAAAAGGAGAGAAATAATATCATTCACAATAGTGCAATCTACCAAATTTCATCAAGCAAATATCAGCAAAAAAAACGGAACTGACAAAAGGTAATTCTTACTTCTAATTATGGTTTATTGTTCATCTGATTAATATTGTAACCATAATGATTTTGATAACATTTTTTGTGCTAATTTTATTAATAACAGAAGGAGAGAAATAATATCGTTCATAATCAGTGCAATCTACCAAGTTTCATCAAGCAAATATCAACAAAAAAAGGCACTTGCAAGGTGAATCAAGAAACAAGTTAAAAAGGTAGGTGTGCAATTGCAAATTGTTTAGTTGCTAATATTCAATTGCAAATGGTTTTTTTTTTTTGGGAAATTAGTAGTGAACCAAAGGAAATTGAGTATATCTAAAACAAAAAAGAATTGAGTATATCTAAAATCAAGATATCAGTAAGATTGTGAATTTTTTTGAGATTGCCGTGAAAATGAGAGTGGGTAACTATGTTGCAAGAAACATTAAAAATATACATAATAATTACAAAAAATGATTTTGTAATAATCTTTTTGCCACAATTATTTTTTTTGGGTACTTATAGCAATTCCAAATGAAACTATAAATTCTCAATCTCGGTTAACTATAGAGTATTTTAAACATTTTTTACAATCTATAAAATAATTTTTCAAAGGCACCGAAAGTCATTTTTCACAACATACAGTGCATCCCCAAATAATTCGAGAAAAATAGTGGAAACAATCTTTCCATCCCTAAATAGTTCTGTTCTCCTCTGTTTTTACTCTTAACAATTCTGAAAACATAAAATAAAAGCCGAAATATATTAACAATTAGTGCCACAATTGCATAAGCGGATAAGCATTATATATTATAGGAAACCTTTTTTAGTTCCCTAATCATTTATCTGTGTGAGACAAGGTTTACACACACAGAATAAGATGAAATGACATACCAGCATTCCCAAATAATTCGACAAAATAATGATTCAATCTTTTCATGGAATAATAATTTGCAAAAAAAAACAATCTTTCCATCTCCAAATAGTCCGAGATAAACACTCACTAAATTTGTAATACGAAACTTTAATTTATCAAAAGAAAATTCAATTTTTTCATGGAACAATAATTCGAAAAAAAAATCTTTCCATGGAATATTTACAGTGTTTTGTATTTAAAAAAAATCTTTACAGGGAATATTGATTCCAATGAAACACTTAAAATCTGCAATAATACATGTAATTTTCGTGGTTTTCTCGCATGCAATTAATTAGGTGAAGATACATCAAACTCACCTCCTCAATTGCAATCAGAAATCTATGCTTCTTCTCCCATTTGTTCTTCAAGCTAGAAATATGGGAAGACTTGAATTTTCCATTTAAATAGCTAGAGAAATAAGAGATACAGGGGCGTGGTGGTAGACGGGGTTAAGAGCGGAGATGGGATGTAGAAGAATAATCGACGGTGGTGGTACGGTGGTAGACCGCATTACATGTGGGGTTTAGATAGAGAGGGAGATGTGCTGAATTGGGTAGAGTAGTATAAAATTGTAATGTTTAGAGAGAGGGAGATGGGATGAATATTATGATCTACATGGTCTTGACTCTTGAGCCAAAACGCTCGACTATACAAAGCTGGGACTACTCCATTGTGGATGGGCTTTTCTTTTATTAAAAAACAAACAAATATGATCTTATTGATAGTATTGTAATGTTCTTTTTATAATGCTTAGTATTGTAATGTTTATGATGATATGATATCACCAAAACTAGGGAATATTATGATCCAAAAAGATTTGAGTACACAATAGATTGAAATTATGGTGGTTATATTTTTTATCTCACCACTCGCAACATTTGGTTCTAATATAGAGAGAAGTAAAATGTAACAAGTTGCTATATTATAAAGGTATTGCTTTTGTAATTGAAAAAAAAGTAACTCAAATTAAACATATATAAAGTTGAGTTACTATTATCATCTAAATTATAGACTCTATCGAATATGACATGAAATAAGACAAACATGTTAATTCAAAATCCTTCTTTATTAAAACAACTTGGACAATCTATGTTCTGTCTAAACTAAACACCCTCCGTATCCTTTTCAATGTACACAATTTCGTTTTTTTATTTGTTCATTTTTTATGTAACACACGGTTGTTTTTTCTCTTTTTGGTAATGTGTTCATCTATGTTCTGCTCTTTTCTATCCATGTAGTCCATTGTTTAATATAATTAAAGGGAGAGATGCATTATTGAAACTTTTTTTCAATATAATAGAAATTATTTTATATTTTAGTTTACGATAATTATGCTCAAATCCAGCTTCATCTTAGAGTTTAATATGTACACATTTACCTGTTAATTTGAGATGTACAAATTTGTTGCTTATAATAGTTGTTACTTAAGTTTATGTACACCTTGAGCTCCCTCTTTGTCTTTTAGATAATAGAGCTTAATTATCTTGAATAATTTCTCAATCAATCAAAACCCAAATTGAGATGTATATATTGTGACACAATAACAAAACCCTTTATCATACACGGCTATATATATGTATAAGCATTGTTATTGTAAAAGTATCTGTAATAATACATCATGCAAATATAAGAATTTATATTTAACTGTCATGTCATATATAAATCTATGAACCACCATTCAAAACGAACTACATAAAAAAGTAAAAGCTTACTTATATTAATCATTTTCAATATCGCTAAATAAATAAAAAACAAATCTCTATGAACTACCATTCAAAGGGTACTCACTAATTAATGTTAAATAACTTAGAAACTGTATACTTAGAGGGGAATTCGTATGCGTTGATATCTTGAATCTCTATTGACATATGACAATACATATTACATAAAAATAAGAAAATAAGTTTTTGAATAAAATTTTACACACAAACAAATTCATATAAAATATTATCACACTACTCTTATAATAACAAAGTTAAGATTAGTATTTGTAGTTTCATAATGGATGAAATGAGAGAGAAAAGCTGGAACAACAAAGGAGGAAATGGAGTGATAAGAAAAGACGTCAAAGGCAATCACTTACACCTTATCAAAGAGGACATGAGAAAGCAAAAAGGAAATCTAATTACGCCCTTGTAATCCGAGAAAATGTCGTTGCTTCTCAAGAAATTCGACCTCAAACAGCCTCTGGATAAGGACATGGCGTGATTCAAAATCATAATGATGCTTCCAACTCTTCACAAGTTAAAAAACCTATGACAGACATTACTAACTACGATCATACTGTCAATGGAGATGGACGACAAATACATAATTGTAAGATCTCTAAAGTAAATAGATTAAAAATTAGTAATATATGAAACACCATCTAATGTACTTATCAAAATATATCATGCAGCACACCCCATTGGTCAACTCCTTTCACTTGACACACGCACAAACATTGAAAATCATATCCAAATGCCCAATAAAAGTTACGAGGAATTCAAAGATGGACGCAACTTGCCCAGTCGATTCTTTTGTGTAGGAGAAAGTAGTAGAGCAAATGCAGATATATTGGAACCCACAACCTATGCAATAAACATTCCACACTTAGTTGAGACCGAACGAGACAGTTGTTTCTCTAATCCATTGTTTTAAATTAGTTACAATAGTAGATCCCATGCAAACAGCATATCAAGTCTCCTCTCTGATGATTTAAGGGTTTGGAAAGTGGGGAGACATGGTTATCGAAATTGTGCAAGAAATTATACCGAGTCACAAGGGGTGCCTATATTCACTTTGCCTACAATGACAACGTGTGCACATTGTCAAGCACGCCTGTTCAGATCTGAATCTCCCGGACTTTGCTGCTCAAATAGAAAGGTCAATCTACCTAAGTTACCTTTGTCAACTGAATTACTTGACCTATTCTCTGATCAATTTGATGATGGATTCACTTCAAACGAAACATCCGTAATTATAACCATGTCTTCGCGTTCACTTCAATGGGAGTAGAAATAGATGATGAATTGGGCAATGCAAGTCGAAGGGTGTACACATATCGCGCTCAAATGTCATTTTATCACCGCATAGGCGGTCTTTTGACTTTGAACTCAAATGATCGTCCTCGGTTCCTTTAGCTCTACATTTATGACATTGATCATGAAAATGAAAATCGTGCAGCTGAAAATTCATTATTATGGATCGATATCATTGACAAAATTAATAATATTCTAAATGCCCGAAATCCTTTTGTTCATAATCTTCGCCATCTTGCACAACTTACGGACATACACGATTACAAGTTTGTTATCAAAGAGCAACCTGCTAATAATCGTTAATACTCAATGCCGCCAGCATCCCAGATGGTAGCCATCGTCATTGGAGGGGATGACATGGCTAACCTAAAAGAGAGAGATATTGTGGTAGAGTCTATCAAAGGACAACTGATGTATATCAAAGATACGCGGGTTATTACGACCCACTATAATATCCTCTATTATTTCCTTATGGATCTTATGGTTGGGATTTAAACAGTTGTACTGCTACAGGCAGGAAGCTGACATGCCGAGAATTCTACGCATATATGTTTCAAGTGAAAATTATTTTTAGCCATTCTTATGTGTATGTCCTATTTTCGTACAACTTTATAGTTATATCATTCTAACAGCAACAAAATAATGTTCCTTAGATGCAACAACATCTTGATTCTCTACTCTTAAGAGGTGGTCGTCTACTCCAACAATATGTTGTTGATAACCGTGTCAAAATACAAGCATCCAAGCTGAGATGGATTGCACTCAATTAAGATAAGATGCGTGCTGATTCGTACAAGGGCTTAGAGGATTTTCTAAATGCTGGAGAGCATAACACAAGTTCATATTGATTTACCTATACCAATAGTCTTCTTAATGAAACAAATCCCTTCAATTAACATTAATTTTTTTTCATTAATTTTCATCTACAGAGAAGGTTGGTCGAAGGACGATTCTACCGTCTTCATTCGTAGGAAGCCCACGAGATATGCACCAGAGGTACCAAGATGCCATGGCCTTGGTACAGAAGTTTGGCAAGCCGAACATATTTCTAACAATGACATGCAATCCATCTTGGTCGGAAGTACAATCAGAATGACTGCCTTAACAAGTTCCAAATGATAGACCAGATCTACTAACAAGGGTGTTTCATGCTAAATTTGAAGAGTTAAAAAAATATGTTCTAGAAAGGGGAATTCTTGGAAAGGTGGTTGCTTATGTATATGTAGTTGAATTCCAAAAGAGGGGTCTTCCGCATGTTCATATATTGTTGATCCTCGAACAAACTGACAAGCTAACCACTCCGGATGAGTACGATATAATTGTTAGAACAGAAATTCCAGATGAACAACAAGAACCGGAATTGTACAAAAATGTTCTTAAACACATGATTCATAGTCCATGTGGTGTTCACAACAAGGATCCTCCATGCATGAAACAAGGGAGTTGTACGAAAGAATTCCCAAAGTTATTTACTATTGCAACAATGCAGGGAAATGACTCATATCCTTTATATCGTCGCCGACAAGATCGTCCACCTGTACCATTGCGTCAAAATTCTCGAATAGAAGTAGATAACTGATGGGTAGTTCCCTACAATCTAATTTTGCTCTTAATGTACGATTGTCACTGTAACAACCCGATTCCCGAGCTGTTAGCTAAACACACTTAAGATTCACTAATCACAATCAACGCTTAATAAACCTCGATTAAATATTTACTCGCAGCGGAAACATAACCTATAAAATGATCCTTGACCTGTGAGTTATTGGGCCCACAAAACAAAACCCTTTATATAAGACTTCAATTACATAGTCATTCAATCTCAAATTCCATGCCAAAAGAATAATCTATATTGTAAGTTATTATAAATAAACTCCTTTATATACAAACTTAAATCCTTAATCTAGGACGACATCATAATCTTGCTTCACTTCCATTCTCATGCTCTTGATACCAAACCTGTAAATTCAGAGAAGAAATACAAAACAAACAAAATTCCAAAATGAGTGGAAAACTCGTAACTTTACTTCATCCGGTTATAAACAAATTTCTCAAATCATTTCCTTGTCATTACAAAATTGGCATAGCTCACTCTCTTAAACCAATCAGTGGCAAGTACATGATTTGGACAAAGGACAAACGCTACCTCCAAGCTTCGCTATGGAGTCCAGCAATACTACACCAAGGTTCGTTATGGAGCATAGCCGACCGTATCAGGTCAAAAAAAAATAACCATCCTCCACCCATACCTTGCCCACTTTCTATTTTTAGTTCATAAACTAAGCCAGTAAAACAGTTGCGTATTCATATTCATCGAGTAACATTTCTAGAATCAACTCACAACATCACACTCATAACTATCATAATACGAACTTATTTACCAAAAATAGAACTGAGAGATCATACACACATGGGCATAAGTAAATGATTTTACTGAACATAAATTGCAATCCAATTCCTTAAAATCTTCGAAAAATACTCACTCTAGGATCATCCTCCAACAATCACCTCACAACGACAACAGTAATGAATAACCAAACTTAGACTAATATAAACTAGAAAACATAATCATAACTAATTCCCAATTTAGAAATTATCAACCTTTAACATCCCAATTCCATAATCCCTAATTCATAATCAACAATAAATTCAATAGCAACACTAGCCACGTCACACGACTAACATCCTCAATTCGTAATCATAATTCTCGATTGTAGAACTGAACTAACTAAACTTAACTCACATACTAATATGCTTATCAAAAGATATTTCACTTCACAATCATACTTCAAAATAGAAAGAAACAATCATTTGACCACAGGTAGGAAAATCTCTAGATTACATGCATCCAAAGGGTTGTGAGAGATCGACACTTAAGTAGTTGCTGAGCAGCTTACTTTGAGGATAGGTCTAAGTTGTAATTTCAGCTGACCAGTTTTCACTATGTAGGCCATTTACCATATTGAGCCACGTAATTCATGGGCATAAATGAAAATTTTAGCCTTAATACATCCCAAGCATGTCATATATCAAGTTTGGTTAGGATCTAAGCTCGGATTCTACCCCGAAAGACTCTTTAACTGGAAGTTCATCGTTACCCGATAAAACAATCTCCAAACGATTTTCACAATATTAATGTTTAAGGCTCTCAAGGACTTTATAACTTATCTATTGGTTCTCAAAGCTTTCTTAACCATTAATAATGATAGTGCTTATCCTCTTTGACCTTTCTTAACCATTAAGAATGATAGTGCTTATCCACAAGCTTTCTTAACCACTAAGAATGATGATTCTTATCCACTTTTAGCTTTCTTAACCACTAAGAATGATGGTTCTTATCCACTTTTAGCTTTCTTAACCACTAAGAATGATGGTTCTTATCTACTTTTGTCCTAGTATGATGTTGCATAAAATTCTAACTACATAAAGGACCAAAGCCTCATGAAGACCTAATATAGCTAACAAATTATTTAAACTTGCTTAAAAGTTCAGGCTATTGCAGTCACGTCAATTTAGAGATATGAAGCAACATTAAGTGTGTCAAATATCTCACTCTTTAAATATGTACATAAGGGTCCAAATAAAGTATCCATGGAAGTTAAGAATGGTGATGAGATTGCACAATACGTGGATGCAAGATGGATTTGTGCACCCGAAACTTTTTGGAAAATCTACAAATTCCCTTTAACTCGAATGTGTCCATCTGTAGATCGTTTGCAAGTGCATTTGCCAAATATGCATTAAGTGAGATTTCAAGAGAACTGCCTAATTTCAAACATATTAGAAGACCTAAGAAACTCCAGAACGATGCTGACTCAGTTCTTTAAGGTGAATGAAACGAATCTGGGTGCAAGAAGATATCTTTCTAGAGAATTTCCAGAGCATTACAGGTGGCTTAACTCTAAGTGTGAGTGGCAGATAAGGAGAAGTAATCAACGAGTTACTGGTTGATTGTATGTAGCTTCTCCACTTGAAGGAGAGAGATTTGACATGAGATTATTGCTCAACCACGTGCGAGGTCCCCAATCATTTAAACATATGAGAACGTTCAATGGTGTCATACAACCGACATTTAGAGCTGCTGCGGGATCCGTTGGTCTAATTGAGAGTGATGAAAGCATCCACCAGTGTCTTTTGGAAGCGTCTTTTGTAAGAATGGCATCATCATTACGAAGATTATTTGCAACCATCTTGGTATACTGCCAACCCACTGGATTACGTGCCCCTTGGGGACGAGTTCTTCACGTACATGGTTGAGGATTATCCATCTTCAGGCATGACAACTAACAATGGTGTTATCACTCACAAGCTTCTACAAGAATTAGATCGTTTATTACGGCCGTTAAGAAAAAGAATTTCTGGCTTTACAGAGTTGCCAAGTTTACCTGAAAGTACTGAGGACATCGATGATCTCCCCACAATCATGGCGGAGTACTTTTCTGTGCGAGTTCCAGAAGAGGACTTAGCATGCGTTGACACTCTTAATAGGGATCAGTGACATGCGTACACCACAATTATGGATGTTGTCATTTCAAAAACTGGTGGAGCTTTTTTCTTTGATGGTCCAGGAGGTACTGGCAAAGCATTCTTATACAGAGCACTCTTATCAACCGTAAAAGGAAGAGGTGAAATTGTTGTTCCCACGACAACATCCGGAATTGCAGCGACGTTGTTGCATCAGGGAAGAACATCACACTCAAATTTTCAGCTCCCACTGCAACCTAATAGCAACTCATTTTGCTCATTCACCAAGCGTTCTAAAACTGCCACTTTACTACAACACTATACCATAATTGTAGGGGATGAGGCTCCGATGACTTACATATATCATTTTAAAATCGTTGATCGAAATACTTAATGGAAAATGACTTATCATTTGGAGGAAAAATTATTGTGTTTGGTGGTGATTTCAGACAAGTGTTTCCAGTGGTTCGAAACAGAACAAGAGCTCAAATGATCGATGCGTAATTTGTCAATTCCCTTATTTGCAGACACGTCAATATTTTGCATTTAAGAGAAAACATGAGATCAATAGCTGATAGTGCATTTGTTACTCGATTGCTCTCAATTGGTAACGGAGATGAACCTACCGTGTCAGATCACATGATAAAACTACCAAACCATATGGTAATATCATCAATTGATGATGTCTCGATTGAATGTTGATTGACCAGGTTTTTCCAAATTTACGTCAACATGTGGGAGAGGAAAATTACATGGTTGAAAGGGCAATCATCACACCCCTCAACGAAGATGCTGACAAGATACATGATAAGGTTGTTGAGAAATTTCTCGAACAAGGAAAAACATATTATTCGATTGATTATGTTCCCGAAGATAGGAGAAATTTATATCAGCAAGAGTTTCTGAATTTAATTTCAGCTTCGGGATTGCCTCCTCATGCTCTCACTTTGACACTTGGGGTACCCTTAATGCTTTTGAGAAACATCGATCCTAAGAATGTGAATTGCAATGGAACACAATTGCTTTGTCGTGGACTAAAGGACCATTTTATAGATGCTGAGATTTTGACAGGCATTCTAGGGGAAATAGAGTTTTCCTTCCCAGAATTCCGTTGAAGAGTGCTGAAGACATAAAATTGCCATTTGAGTTGGTTAGAAAGCAATTTCCAGTGAAGGTTTCATGAGGGATTTATTCATGTACTATGTGGGGTACAAGTAGTACACGTTGATGAGAATAAAAATATCGTACCAAACTGGAAACAAATGATAATAGCATTAAAAACAGTTGTGATACGCGAAGAGCATGATGACGTTGCAATTCCCACATTCTTATACAATTTAGTTGCTTTCAATCGGTTCCATGTTCATGCCAATCGTACAAATATGGTGTTCGGTACTTTTACTATCCCTCTATCTAGATTAAATTAATATATTATGCTTAGTTGAAAGAAAGCTAACTTTAATTATACTGTTTTGGTTGTGTTAAGATGCAATGGGCTTAGTTATATATGTTTCACCAATGGAATTAGTTGGAGGAAATTCGTTTAAAAGAGATTTGGCGATAATGGATAAAACGTAAGTCTATTCTAATTAAATAATTTTAATTTGCATACTATATCTATATTCATTTACCAAAAAATGTCCCTAACACTATCGAATTTCATACTCGCAGTTGGACGATTATAAAGTTAACCATTTGGAATGAATTTGTGCACATACTTGAAGATTGAAATCTTAACACCGAAGCTGATTTTTGTCCAATTCTTTTTGCGTGTGGTCTGCATGTAAAGAGCTTTTGTGGTACACTATTGAACTATATATGAATTATCAGCATTTTGCACTTCATTTACATATTTCTAAGTGTCATATTAATATGTGATAATATTTTTATCTCAATCTGAAATATAGGCCGAAAATATCTTACAACAGGATTTTACTCCAGGATTTATGTTAACAAAGTAGATGACTTAACTACTTCCTTATCAACATGGTATGCACAAGATAATTATATTAATGTGTATCCTAAATTACTATTTTTTATTTGATAATTTTATTTTCTAAATTTATAGGTATGAATCTGATAAATTAGCGAAAAAAAGGGTTGCATGTTTTCGATTCAAGTCCTTTCTCCTTACAATCATCCATTGATATTTCAAATGCTCCTCGGATTCGATTACCTACCTTCCATGCAGTGAGAAAAGTAAGTAATGAGACCCTTACTCCTTATTTTTTGAAACAAAAATAAACATATAAATGAATAAATAACTTTCACTTATCTTACAGGTACACTATTGTCGATTTATTGCCAATGCGTGTCATCTTGACCATGTTGACAATATCATATATGAAGCATGTCATCGTTGCCTCAAAAAGGTTAACATTTTCCAAGGAGATCCCACATGTGAGTCTTGCGATATTACAAATGTTGTAACCACTCCAAGGTATAATTTTCGATCTCATATGATCACGATCATCAAGCAACCATTATTTATTTAACCTGATAAACTTTTATCTTATTCTATTAACTGTTTGTTAGTTGGACTAACAATATGTGATAGAAGCGGTACTTTCAAAATAACAATGCTTCATGATCTTGCACAACTCATTTTGGGAAGCCCAACTACGGACATAAAATTAATACTTCAACAGGTTCTCCCTCTACTACAAACTAGCTCGCATTGCATTTGAATACATTGCATGATTTAGAAGCCCATATCTCACCCATGACAATAAATTAACATTTTGTTTGCGTTACTACAGCCAAATGGACGCAAACGAGTCATGGAGATATTATTCTCAAAACTTGGATACAAAACCTTCGCTTGGATCTTACCTCCACCAATGCAAGAATTGGATCCGGATCATTCTTATACAGTTAGCTATATGCTGTAGGTTGAATGGGATGAAGAGTGCATGGGGTTAACCAAGTTCTATGAAGGCATTTTCCATAGTTGAAACACCAGAGATTTCATTTACTATCTTTGTTATTATATTGTTACATTGTGAATATTTTTTTCCTCGGTAAATTTTGTAAATAATTTTTCTATGAATTAGTATTATATGTAATTACACAACTAATTTGATTCAAATAACGATTTCAGTCGCATATACATAAACGACTAATTATCTAACAATTTCATAGTTTTAATCTTTAATTATATAAATAGAGTTAGATGTAAGTATGCAATAATTTAATTAAATAAACGGATTCGCACGCATAGCGTGCATATAAGGCTAGTTCTTATATTATTTGAGTTGTGGAGTATGAATTTTATTTGTCGTATTTGTAAGATATTTGTTATATTAATCTTATGTAGTTATTATTATTATTAATGTATATCATGGATTCTAAGTGTAATTTATTCCGGAGTATTTGCCCAAAAGAGAAACCCCAAACCCAAATCATTTTTCCCTTATACCGGTTTGGTCATCAAACCATTAATTCCCTTAAGGCTAAACCCATCTATATGTGGTGGCACTCCCAAAACCCTAAACCGACAATCCCACCCCGTGAAACCCAAACCCTTATTTCCCCGCTCTCTTCAAAGTCCTCTACTTCCCTGAGAAACCCCAACCCATCCAATCTCCTTGCAGCTTTACAATCGTCACCGACGTTATTGTTGTTGCACGGGTCTGAAGCCACCGAAGCTCCTCCGTCTGGGTCACCCTATTTCTCCCTCCTAAGCTCGGTTTTGTTGTTGTTGTGTCGTAGTTGCTGCTGTGTTGTTGTTATGGCCCCTGTTTTTCTCTCTCCTTGTTCTCGACGGTGTGCCTAGTTTGTCGGACCTGCTGCTGCTCATCGATGCGCTGCTGTCATCAGTGATCGCCGTTGTGCACTTAACCTCGTCGAACTCCCCCTGACTCCTATGTTTCTCCCCTGCTTGTATCTTATTTCTCGCTCACTTCGTTCGTCCTGATGTGGATGCGGTGGTTTGTTGTCGTGACGTGGAGCTAGCATCTATCTTGTTGGATGTTGGTGGGTTTCGCCGTTGCTTTGTGTTATTATGTTGTTGCATTTCCTTCTTCTTCTATTATTGATTCAAAACCTAATTTTGGATTAATGAGGTATAACTTGTTTCGATTTTTTTTTGTTTCATATTACTTGTTAGCAATTTGTGTAGTAAATTGATTATGAATTTAGGTGAGAAAAGTTATGTTATTTTTTAATTGTTGTGTTGGTTCATTGAATAAGAGATGTTGTTGAATTAGTTGATGTTGTATAATATGAGCACTATAAGAGGGGGGGTGAATTATAGTGAGAGAATAAGCACTACTTTTTGCGGAATTAAAAGTAAACTTGGGAACAAACAATGGGAACACGAGAGATTTTACGAGGAAAAACTTCCTAGGCCTAGTAGGAAGAAACAACCTCGACCACAAGGGATTTTAAACAACTTTCCACTATAATAGGCCAAAACAACTCTGATTACAACCTATTACTTTTCTCTCGATTCTCAACTTAAGTCACTCAACTCAAGTTCCCAACGACAGTTCCCAACAACTGACGTTTTCTCTCAAACTTCACTCGAAGTTCCTTTTCTCTTTCTCTTGCTTCACTCAAAGCTTTCTCACACTTACAAGAGTTCACTCAAACCCTTTTTCTCAAAAATACACTTTGTAAAACAATGGAAGAGTAATAAAAACTCGATTAATGTAAGTATGAATTCTCTTAAGGAAAGGCACTGACACTTTAGATAACTTAAGACAAATTAACTAAGTCAGACACAATTTTTCTCAAATGAATTAGGCGCCTATTTATAGACCATTAAGACAAGACATGATTTCCACTAACTTAGACCATTATCACATGTTCTCCATGATTTCTAATTAATTAATTAAATTAAATTAATTATTCAAGTCATGTACATCATCCACTAATCCATTCTTCATTCATAGAAGCAGTAACAAAGTACGTGGTTTTGCAAACTTGGAGAATAATTAATCTTATTTAATTTAATTAAATACTTGGAGGATAATTAACTTAGCCACTAAATCCACTAACTCCATAAACATGAAGCAGTAAATCATTTAGGCGTGTAACTAGAATTTAGGAAATAAATAAATAAAAATCCTTTAGCTAGTTTTTAGGAAAAAATATCTTTTTCAAAATCTTTTATAAAAACCGGAAAACAGTTTTTATTTCGAAAAAATCCGAAACATTTTAAAAACCGGAAATAATATATTTTCGAAAACTAAATCTTTTAAATAAAATATAAAAGATAAAATATATATTTTAAAAAGATAAGATTTGAAAATCAGTTATTTTAAAATCAGAAAATCTATTTAAAATCTTTTCCTAACAAACTTAAACTAACTTCCTAAAATTATGGATCTTAGTCAAATTATCCCTAAAAACTCTAACAACTATATTGGGCACACAATTACTTAGGCGCACAATATTAGTCACTTAGAAGTTCCTAAATTAGTTTTAAAGTCTTGTTCCCTAATTATTAAGTCTTGTTCCTAAGCCTTGTTCCTATAGTGCCAGGTCTGTTCCTTTCATGGGAACAGAACCAAGTTCCTTTGAGAATTCACCACGAACTTAATAAAGCTATTACTCAACCTTAACAAGAAGATTAATAAATACCCTAATGTATTCTAATCTTCATTCCATGCTTGATTCTTCATTTCTCGAACATCTTTACTTCGATCTTGATTAATTCTCCGCTTTAATCTTCAATCAAGTATTCTCTTAGCTCGAGCATGAATTACCTTGCAACAACATAAATAAAATATACTATGTCTTTTGTGGTTAGGTCATCTTCAAAACTCAAGGGTCAACAATTTCCCCCTTTTTGAAGATGGCAACAAAAGGCATATACTAAAATAAATACAATAAGTCATATAAAAATAATTTTAACAAAGTATGTAACCAAGTTAAATTAAGTATTATAGACTCGTTATTTTATTTTGTAAAGTCGAAATATGAGAACATAATTCATGACAAAAAAAATTTACTCTGATTTGCCTTATCTTTCCCCCTTTGGCATCTTCAAAAACATAGTCCACGATTTCAAAAGATGAATATTATTCACTAAACACATCACACCACCAAACTTGTAAGAAATAAGTTGGTTAGTATAAGCAAATAAAGCATTCAACTCTCAAAAACCGCAATCCAAGAATATTAGCCATTCATTTAGACGCACACATGCAAAAAGATCAAACTTAGAATTAAGCAAACCAAAAGTTCCATTGTAGCATGATTAAAGGAGAAGGATAGAAAAGACAAAATTAAACAAAGTTCATGTTCCCCACAAAATAAAACAAGCTAAATGAGAAAAGTTTATGATTTAGGAGAGGGAGGTTGTTCTACTTCTTCCACCACATCATGAAGCTTTGCCATCACTTCTTGATGATTTTCGGCCAATGTATCATTTCCCTTGAGCACAATGTCTTCCAACTTCAACAATCTCGAGTTCATAGCTTGAATGGAGGAAGAAAGTTCACCAAGCCGAGCCATTATCTCTTGTTGTCCATCCAAGGCTTTGTCAACTTTGCTCATAACCCCTTTTACCAACCCATTTAAATCCTTAGCTTCCGTAGCAAACTCCATCATTGCTTCCGAATGACCCATAACCAAGGAAAACAAAGAATCCAACTGCATTATATTAGAACCAATGGTAGATTGAAGAACGAGGGAGCTTGAGAAGGCTTGGGTTTGCGGTTTGTTCCTTAGGTTTGGGAACAGCAGGTTGTTCCTCTAGAATGGGAACACCAACTGTTTCCTTAGCTTTAGGAACAGAACAGGAGGGTTTTGAGGTAGAGGGAGGGATAGTATCATCTTGTGGTGCTAGGGTAGAGGGTGAGGCAGATTTTTGTGGAGATGGAGGAAAAGGAGGATTGGTTTCCATGGGAACAGGAGTCGGTTCCCTAGAAGGAGGTAGGTTAGATTCATAATCTTCCCTATCAATCACCTTTACTTCATCTTCCTCACAACTTTCTTCGGCATCAAGTATAGGAAAATTAAGCACTTTCATATTTTGAACCCTTTGACTAGCTCTAGTGCTCTTCAAACCGGTTTCACCACCTCATCAACCACCTTCTTCCCTTTCTTCTTAGTTTCTTCTTTTTCTTTTTCAATTTTCTTTTCTTTTTGATTTTTCTTTTCTTTTTCGATTTTCTTCTCTTCAACTTCTTTTTCTTCTTCTTCTTCTTCCACTTCATCATCCACATCATCATCATCCTCATCATCATCAAGATTAGCACGGCCCTTAATAACTTCTCCATTCACAACACAAACATTTAAGTTATTCAAGGCACGCACATTCAACATATTTCCCGTGGACACACTTATGGACTGAGTTCCCGAAATTTTCACTTTAAACTTAAGTAGAATTTCGGTTACTAAGGCTCCATAGCCAACAACAAATCCATTTTCAATGCAATGACTCAAATGTTGAATCATTAACGAAGGAAAGTTTATGTGTTTGTGAGAAGCTAGACAATGAATGTAAATTAAATCCAACATGCTAACTTGAGCACGTTTGGAAAGACGAGGCAATAAAGCTTTCTTGAGGATGTGAAACAAAATTTTGTGATAAGGGGAAAGAAGATTATGATCAAGAAATGTTTTTCCCTTTTGACCTCCATACTTAACAATCAATTGATCAAAGGAAATGTCCGAAAATGGATATGAGCCACGTTGTTTCTTGAAATAAACATCTGTTCCTCTCACGGGAACACCAAGCAGTTTACCCAAATTTTGCATTAAAATCAATTTGAGTTCCTTTCACCAAGGTGGAACAATTTCCTTCTTCATCCATGGAAAAGTTTTCACAAAATTCGTCCATCAATTTAGGAATCAAACTATTTCCATAACATTTCACAAAAAGATTTTCCCAACCTTGAAACTTAATCATATTAAGTAATTGACGAAAGTTTACTCTTTTGCACCAAGAAACATCAATAAAAAGTCCATGCACATACCTAGTTGCCGTGGAATTTTTTCGAACAACCCGAGTTGTTCCTCTCTCGGGAACATCTGATTCCCCCTCACTAGTTGCATGAGCTTCTTCAACCTCCATTTCAACCGATTCTTCTTGTTTCTTCCTTTTCCTTAGAATTCTTGATGAAGAATTTGGAGAAATATCCATGGGTGTTGGTGATTCAATTTTAGAGGATGAAGGAGAGGGTTTTTCGGCTTTGTGGGAGGAGAGAGAGTGATGAGTGTTTTTGGTAGTCATGTTTTGTGGAGTAATTTTGGTTTTATGAGAAGGAAGGAAAAAAATTTGTTTTGATTTAAGGAAAGAATAACATAAAACCGTGTATTTACACGTGTTTAAGAAAAAAATCTCTAAAAAAAATATCTTCAACTAACTTGAGAGATATAAGGAAAAATCAGATTTTTTAGGAAATAAAATCTGAACAAAATATTTTTGGTTTTTCGAATTTTGAAAAGAAAAAAATCTAACTCTAATACGCTGGGAATTGGGAACAGCGTTTGGGAACAGTGAATGGGAACAATGAAATTTTGCTACTTTGGAACTCCATTAATTCTTTTAATCCTTTGTTATCACTTAAGGCATAGAATTGTCCTATGAACAATAAGGGGAATATTATTGGACATTGGTGAGCAGTTTTCAGACATTTTTACTTATACATATGAAATAATCATATAAGAATTGTGATGTATTTAAGCAAATAAAAACATCAAAAATGCACATCAGACATAATGCCAAAGAATTAACACAAAGGGGAATAATGTAGCAATCATTTCAATTTATTAAGCCAAGTTCAAGTCTCAATTTCTCAAACCTATCTCTATTTAAGGGTTTTGTCAAGATATCTGCAATTTGACGTTCAGTCTCACAGAATTCCATTTTAATAAGACCCTTTTCAACATTATCTTTCAGAAAGTGATGCCTAATATGGATGTGTTTGACTCTTGAATGGTGTACGGGATCTTTAGAAATACTAATAGCACTAGTATTATCACAATAGATGGGAACACATTCAAAGTAGATTCCATAGTCACGTAGTTGTTGTTTTATCCATAGCATTTGGGAACAACATGCTGCTGCTGCAACATATTCAGCCTCTGCTGTAGATAAAGCAACTGTGTTTTGCTTCTTGGTGCTCCAAGAAACTAAACTATGACTAAGGAACTGAACCATACCTGATGTACTCTTTCTATTGACCAGATCTCCTGCATAGTCAGCATCCGCAAATCCTTTCAATTCAAAGGTATCACTCCTCGAATAGAATAGGCTTAAATCATCTGTTCCCTTGAGGTATCTTAGGATTCTCTTCACAGCTGTGAGATGAGATTCCTTTGGATTGGCTTGAAACCTTGCACATAATCCTACACTGAAAGCAATATCAGGACGACTTGCAGTTAGATATAGTAATGAGCCAATCATACCTCGATATTTGGTTTGATCCACACTTGTTCCTATAGAATCTTCATCCAATCTGGTTGAGATTCCCATAGGTGTATGATTAACTTTGGATGCTTCCAAACCATACTTTTTCAATAGTTCCTTTATGTACTTTTGTTGATGGATGTAGATTCCTTCTTCTGTTTGCTTGATTTGCAACCCCAAGAAGAAGTTGAGCTCACCCATCATACTCATTTCAAATTCTTTACTCATGAGATTAGCAAAGTCCTTGCACAAAGATTCATTAGTAGCACCAAATATAATATCATCAACATATATTTGAACAACTAATAAATGTTTTCCTTTTGATTTTAAAAACAAGGTTCGATCCAATTTTCCTCTTTTAAACTCATTTTCAAGAAGGAACTTAGAAAGTCTTTCATACCATGCTCTTGGAGCTTGCTTTAACCCATAAAGAGCTTTGTCAAGCTTAAAGACATGATTAGGAAATTCTTTATTTTCAAAACCTGGAGGTTGTTCTACAAATACCTCCTCATTAAGATAACCATTTAGAAAAGCACATTTTACATCCATTTGATACAATTTGAAACCCATGAAGGCAGCAAAAGCTATGAAGATTCTAATTGCTTCCAATCTTGCAACTGGAGCAAAAGTTTCTTCATAATCAATGCCTTCCTGTTGATTGTATCCTTTCACAACTAACCTGGCCTTGTTTCTTATGATAGTTCCGAACTCATCTAATTTGTTTCGAAACACCCACTTTAAACCAATAACCTTGTTATGTTTAGGCTTAGGTTCAAGGTGCCAAACTTTGTTTCTTTCAAATTGATGAAGTTCATCCTGCATTGCTACGATCCAATCAGCATCAGTGAGAGCTTCTTCATGATTCCTAGGTTCCAACATAGAAAGAAAAGCATGAAAAGCACAAAAGTTTTTCAATTGAGATCTCGTTTGAGTTCCCTTATTTATGTCACTGATTATTAGTTCCACAGGATGGGAACGATGAGTTTTCCAAGGCTTTGGTTGGAAATCCTGGATGGAAACTTGGTTTCCTTGATCATCTTCATTTCCTGTACTTGGGAACCAGGTTCAACAATAGTGGATTCATTCACTAGTGCATCATCACTTAGTTCCTCTTCTTCCTCATTGGGAACAGGAACAGGATGTTGTTCCCTTGGCTTTGTTCCCATGACTTCGTCTTCCAAAGTCTCATCAATAAGACTTAGGTCTTTTGTCAATCCTATTTCGAAGTCATCTTCAACCTGTGTGCTTGCATCAAATTTATCTGTTTCATCAAAAATAACATGCACACTTTCTTCTACACACATAGACCTTTTATTATACACTCTATAAGCCTTGCTACTAGAAGAATATCCTAAGAATACAGCTTCTTCACTTCTAGCATCAAATTTTCCAATATTTTGTTTCCCATTATTATGAACAAAACATTTACATCCAAATGTTCTGAAATATGTAATATTGGGCTTTTTACCAAAATACACTCATAGGGCGTTTTATTTAATAAAGGTCTTACCATGGCTCGATTTATAATGTGACAAGCAGTATTCACAGCTTCTGCCCAAAAGTTTTTAGGAAGTCCACTAGCTATCAACATAGTCCTAGCCATCTCTTCTAGTGTTCTATTCTTCCTTTCAACAACACCATTTTGTTGAGGTGTTCTAGGGGCTGAGAAATTGTGATCTAATCCATTGTCTCTGCTAAAGTCATCGAACTTATAATTTTCAAACTCTTTACCATGGTCGGATCTAAGGTGAAGTAACTTATGACCACTCAAATTTTGTACTTTCTTTGCAAAGACAAGGAACTCATCATAAGTCTCGTCCTTGCTAGAAAGAAAAATAACCCAAGTAAATCTAGAGAAGTCATCTACAATTACTAACACATATTTCTTTCCACTCCCTTTGTATCCTCATAGGTCCACATAAATCAATATGTAGTAACTCTAAAGGTCTTGTGGTACTCACCACATTTTGGACTTGAAAGAGGACCTAACATGCTTGCCTTTTGCGCATGCATCACACACATGATCTAAATGAAACTTAGTAGAGGGTAAACCTAAAACTAGTTCTTTAGAACGCAGTTTGTCAAGCAAGGAAAAGCTAGCATGACCTAGACGCTTGTGCCATAAGAATGAATCATCATCAATAACACTAAGGCATGTGAATTTGTTTTTGGGAACAAGGTTGAGATCCACAACATATGTGTTCCCTTTCCTTGTTCCTTCCAAAATGATATCCTTTGTGCTATTGTTGACTATCAAACATTTTTCACTATTAAACTTCACACAGTTCCCTCTATCACAGAATTGGGATATACTTAACAAGTTATGCTTTAATCCATCAACTAGAAACACATTTTCTATGGAATGTGACGATGACTTACCAACTTTGCCCATGGCAACTATGTTACCTTTCTTGTTGTCACCAAAAGTCACACTTCCACCATTGTAGGCTGAGAGTGAGAGAAATCTTGATTTATCTCCAGTCATATGCTTAGAACAACCACTGTCTAGGTACCATGTGTTGTTCCCCCTCACTCCAACCTGCAAGAAAACTAATTGTTAGAGTTAGGAACCCAATCTTTCTTGGGTTCCTTTCCTTCAGGAACAATAGATTTCTTTTTCCAAATTACTTTACTTGTTTCCAAGTTCTCATTGATGCGACCAAGTCTTTTAGGACAAGAGTTCCTAAAATGACCAGTGTTCCCACAAAACATACAAACTTTATCACTTGGTAAATCAACTCTCTTTTTAGGTTTTTCAAATTTCTTTTTGTGATTAAAACCAAGACCTTCAGTTCGTTTTGTTTGAGGGTTCTTAATCCAGTTTGGAATAGGTAGCATTTTCTTTTCATTTCTCATTTGGTGCAGTTCCCCTACAAGTTCCTTATTTTCAATTTCCAAAAATGAAACATGATTTTTCAATTCGTTTATTTCAGATTTGAAACTTTGCAAGGGAACTGACTTAATGTCAAATGAACTTACTTCAGGAACAAACTCTTTTAGTTGTGACAACTCAAGGCTCAACAAGTAGTTCTCATTTTTAAGATTTTCGAAATCCTCTTTTAATTTAAGATTTTTGTCAAACAATTCGAAAAATCTTTTCTCAATATCAACACGAAACTTTTAAGCCAAGAGGTATGTTCCTTTGCTACACTTAAAGCATTTTGACATTGTTTTAGTTTAATGGTTTCATCTTTGCAATCATTTACAGCGTCAACAATAAACTCAAATAATTTTTCTTTACTTAAAGAATTAAGACGAGTTTTGATGGTGTCTAGACTTGCCTCAAGAGATTCAATCTCTTCATCAGATTCGGAATTGTCAAGAGCCATAAGACAGAAGTTTGCAGTCTCCTCATTTGGTTGAGGATCATCTTCTTCCTCAGAGTCAGAGTCTCCCCATGCAGCAACCATAGCTTTCTTCATGTCAGATCGAGTATAGGAGTTTTTGTATTCTTTGTTCCTATCTCTGCTCTGTTCCCTTCCTTTGCCTTTTTCTTGTTCCCATTGGGGACAATCCTTGATGAAGTGCTCAGAACTGCCACACTTATGACAAACAAGTTTGTTAGAATATTTCTTATTCTTACCTTTGTAATCACCTTTCTTCATGTTCCTAAACATTCTTTTGAATTTTCGGACCATGAGAGCAGATTCTTCTTCATCTGTTTCTGAGCCTTCACTTTCATCAGCTTTTAAGGCAATCGACTTTTGCTTGGACATATCTCCATTCTCATTGTCCAATTGCAACTCATGAGTCATGAGGGAACCAGCAAGTTGTTCCAAATTGAACTTAGTAAAGTCCTTAGTTTCCTGCAAGGCAGTTACCTTAGCCATCCAACGATCCCTAGGAAGGCTCCTTAGGACCTTTCGTACCTGTTCCTCAGATGTAATCACTTTACCAAGAGATGTTAGCTCATTAATTATATTAGTAAAGCGTGTAAACATGTCTTGGATAGACTCTTTTGATTTCATTTGAAAAAGTTCATATTGGTTCATCAAAAGATCTATTTTTGATCTCTTAACTTCACTCGTACCTTCATGAGTGACTTCAAGAAGATCCCAAATTTGTTTTGCGGTTTTACATCCCATGACACGATTGTGTTCATGAGGACCAAGACCACAATGAAGCAATTTTATAGCAAGAGCATTAATTTCCATCTTTTCGAAATCAGCTTTATCAAAATCAGATATAGATTTAGGAATTACCTCATTTTTGTCATTAGTGGTAGTGACTTCAAAATCACCTACCTCTATGACTCTCCATACCTGGTAATTGTCGGCTTTGATAAAGATCTCCATTCTGTTCTTCCAGTAAGTGTAAAACTTACCATTGAACATTGGTGGCCTCTGCGTAGAGTACCCTTCTTCCAGTTTCTCTCTAGTATTCATATTTTTCAAGATCTTGAACTCAACAGGGTTTCCTGAATATTAGAGATTGTTGTATAATATGAGCACTATAAGAGGGGGGGTGAATTATAGTGAGAGAATAAGCACTACTTTTTGCGGAATTAAAAGTAAACTTGGGAACAAACAATGGGAACACGAGAGATTTTACGAGGAAAAACTTCCTAGGCCTAGTAGGAAGAAACAACCTCGACCACAAGGGATTTTAAACAACTTTCCACTATAATAGGCCAAAACAACTCTGATTACAACCTATTACTTTTCTCTCGATTCTCAACTTAAGTCACTCAACTCAAGTTCCCAACGACAGTTCCCAAAAACTGACGTTTTCTCTCAAACTTCACTCGAAGTTCCTTTCTCTTTCTCTTTCTCTTTCTCTTGCTTCACTCAAAGCTTTCTCACACTTACAAGAGTTCACTCAAACCCTTTTTCTCAAAAATACACTTTGTAAAACAATGGAAGAGTAATAAAACTCGATTAATGTAAGTATGAATTCTCTTAAGGAAAGGCACTGACACTTTAGATAACTTAAGACAAATTAACTAAGTCAGACACAATTTTCTCAATGAATTAGGCGCCTATTTATAGACATTAAGACAAGACATGATTTCCACTAACTTAGACCATTATCACATGTTCTCCATGATTTCTAATTAATTAATTAAATTAAATTATTTATTCCAAGTCATGTACATCATCCACTAATCCATTCTTCACTTCATAGAAGCAGTAACAAAGTAGTGGTTTTGCAAACTTGGAGAATAATTAATCTTATTTAATTTAATTAAATACTTGGAGGATAATTAACTTAGGCCACTAAATCCACTAACTCCATAAACATGTAGCAGTAAATCATTTGGCGTGTAACTAGAATTTAGGAAATAAATAAATAAAAATCCTTTAGCTAGTTTTTAGGAAAATATCTTTTTCAAAATCTTTTATAAAAACCGGAAAAAAGTTTTGTATTTCGAAAAATCCGAAACATTTTAAAAACCGGAAATAATATATTTTCGAAAACTAAATCTTTTAAATAAAATATAAAAGATAAAATATATATTTTAAAAAGATAAGATTTGAAAATCAGTTATTTTAAAATCAGAAAATCTATTTAAAATCTTTTCCTAACAAACTTAAACTAACTTCCTAAAATTATGGATCTTAGTCAAATATCCCTAAAAACTCTAACAACTATATTGGGCACACAATTACCTTAGGCGCACAATATTAGTCACTTAGTAAGTTCCTAAATTAGTTTTAAAGTCTTGTTCCCTAATTATTAAGTCTTGTTCCTAAGCCTTGTTCCTATAGTGCCAGGTCTGTTCCTTTCATGGGAACAGAACCAAGTTCCTTTGAGAATTCACCACGAACTTAATAAAGCTATTACTCAACCTTAACAAGAAAATTAATAAATACCCTAATGTATTCTAATCTTCATTCCATGCTTGATTCTTCATTTCTCGAACATCTTTACTTCGATCTTGATTAATTCTCCGCTTTAATCTTCAATCAAGTATTCTCTTAGCTCGAGCATGAATTACCTTGCAACAACATAAATAAAATATACTATGTCTTTTGTGGTTAGGTCATCTTCAAAACTCAAGGGTCAACAGTTGATTAGTTTCTTTAAGGAGAAAAATAATGAATGGATTTCTCCTGGCTTATTGTGGGTGGGTTGCTATCTGCTAGGATTATTATTGGGTTTAATTTGAGAATGTGTTACGGTTCTGTGTCCTAGTTTTATTAGTTTGAGAATAGTTGTTGAATTTATGGTTGTTTGAGAATTGAGGAATTAAGATTATTGTCGTAAAGGATGTCTAAATTAGGAATCGGTTGTGGTTTCATTTTCTAGTTTTGAATAGTTAATATTGGTTATTGATTATTGTTGTCGTTGGGAGATGATTGTTGGAGGATGATCATGGAGTGGAGTATCTTTCGGAGATTAAGGACATGGAATGCGTTCGGGTAACTTTTATGTTCAGTAAAATAATTTGCTCAAGCCCTTCTGTGTGGATCTTTGTTTTTGATATGTAAGTTCGTACTGTGGCCATAGTTATGAATGTGTTTATTGTGGAAACGTTGTTCGATAATATGAATACGCAACTGTTTTGATGGCTTAGTTTATGAACTAAAAATAGAAAGTGGGCAAGGTATGGGTGGAGGATAGTTACTCTTTTCACCTGATATGGTCGGCTACGCTCCATAACGAACCTTGGGGGTAGTATTGCTGGGCCCCATAACGAACTTTAGAGGCAGCATTTGTCCAAATCCTGTATTTGCCACTGATTTGTTTAAGAGAATGAGTTATGCCAGCTTTGAAATTAAAAGAAATGATTTGATAAACAAATTGTTTATAACATGCTGAAGTAAAGGTTACGAGTTTTCCACTCATTTTGGAATTTTATTTGTTTTGTATGTCTTCCCTCAATTGGCAGGTTTGATATTCAGAGCTCGGAATCGGAAGTGGAGCAAGATAAAGATGTCTTGTGGATTAAGGATTAAGTTTGTATTTTAGATAGTTGATTCAAGAATAAATTATGATATTTTCATTATATATAATATTTGGGAAATTAGTCGAGTTATTTGTGTATTTAAGGTTGTTTTTCCGCTGCAAGTTAATTTAATTAAGAGTTAATTCTAGTTTATGGTTGTTAAATGTATTTCGCTAGGAGCTCAGAAGAGCTGACTGTTACACATTCACACTAGTTCCCTAGGGAGTGGAAAATTTTGGAGTAGTGTCCTTAGGTTCAGGGATTTGATAGCAGCTGAACCTGAGTACTTTGGCTTTGAAGCCTGTGACACACAACTTGGATTGATCCAAATGTTAGTTATGCCTTATTTTTAGAACCACACTGATCCTTGGATGTCAAGGGGTCGTTTTGAGGAAGGTAAAGCCCTTCAAAGCAACACTCTCAGTCTTTCCCTTATGTCCATTACTCCTTGGAAATGGGTCACTAAAACTGTTCGAGGTTTCCCAATATGGTGTGATCATGTGTTCCTGGATGATCAACAATGTGTTGATGCTTTGGAACACTTAAAGGATCAACTCTTTTTGGGCTGTAAGTGATTTCTTTCCTTAGTTATTTATAACTTTTAAGAGAAATTAATATTACTTAATCTTCCTTAACCTTTTGTTGCTTTTTAGCAAGAGTTGGCAAGAAGAAGTTTAAAGTCCCTGATGGAACGAAAGTAGACTCTAGATATGGCATAATATATTGGACCATTGTAGGCCAACAGATTCCCCCTCCCGTTCCTTGAGAAGACGAGGACGATGCTGCCTATGATCAAGGGAATTCCTATGGGGATGTCCAAACTGTGGAGGACATTCGTTGGGACTGATGGAGCAGATTGATCTTTTTAAGAGGATTGCAAGGAATAGAGATTATAATTGTCTCTTTGTCCTCAAGAGCACTCCATCCTAGGAATTAGTGGAGCTTTTGCCTACCTCTATATCACTAATGGAAAAATATGCAAGGGTTGCGGTCAAAACAGCCCTAAGGGCTGCGTTTTTGGCCATCAACCCTTGTTATAGCAGCCCTTCAGAAAAAAAAAGCAGGGATGCGATTTATAAACAAACTGCAGCCCTTCAGTACGTGAAGAGTTGCGATTTGGGGAGAAAAATCACAACCCTTCCCTTTTAGAAGGGATGCGATTTAATAATAAAAACCCGCAGCCCTTCATTATCAAAAGGGTTGCGTTTGTTCATAAACCGCAGCCCTTCAAATGTAGAAGGGCTGCGGTTTTGCTTTTAATATTTTTTTAAAAAAAAACAATACCCACACCCTGCCGCCCCCAGCACCCCCAACCCACACCCACCCTCCCACATCCCCACACCCCCACAACCACCACCCCACCCCTGCCCACCCACCTGCCAACCTCCTCACCCACCAGCCCACCATAAACCACTTGTCCAACTTTCACAACCCTCTGCCACCTCGCACACCCCTCTATCCACCTCCCAGAACCCCTACACACCCACTTCCCCACCCATTGCCCACCTCCTAGATCAGCCCAGCACCCACCGTGGCAGCCCCTTCCCCTCGCCGAACACCTCCCTTCCAAAAAAAAAAAACAAAATGCAATAAAAAAACAAATTGCAAATAACTTTAAAATATATTAAAATAGTGTATAAAGTGTACCTATATTAGGAAAATAATACCGCAAAATCTTCCCAAAATGTTCATAAATAATCGTCACAAAGGTAAGTCACCAACTTATCCTGAACTTCATTTAATTCCTCCATGGTGAAGCGCTTCAAACTTCTATTATACGAATCTTGCAAAACAACCAAGGAATAAAAACATATTATCATTTATCGTAGTTAATAGTTCTAAAAATTATATATACCTTCCCGAAATTCAACCAACAATAAATTGATGGTTAAAATTTACACACTAGTTATATTATACCTTATATAGTCATATTCATAAAAAAAAATTGGAGTTAAATGACTCAAAATCTAATACTTGGACGCGAAAAAGCCAAAATATGCCTACAATCACATTTACGGTCCCAAAATTTGACCAACAACTAATACAAGCCTAAAAATATACATAATATTTATATTATACCTCATATTATCATGTTCAAAAAGAATTTGGTGTTAAATGACTCGATAAGTACAGATTAGATGCGAATCGGCCAAAATAGGCCTAAAATCATGTTTACGTTTCCCAAATTCGATCAGCAACAAATGCAAGCCTAAAAATCTACACACTAGTTATGCTATACCTTATATTATCATGTTTAAAAATAATTTGGGGTTAAATGACTCAAAATCTAATAATTCGACACGAAAAGGCCAAAATAGGCCTTAAATAACCTCTGTTGCAAATATGTGCTACTTTGGTTTCTAAAGCAATTAACCATTACCAATCAATCTAATATAAACTAACATAATGTACTAATAAGTTACATACTGTTTGAAGATCATCAATGTTAGTGCAGTGGTTGACGATATCGAATATGAACCT
Organism: Beta vulgaris subsp. vulgaris; assembly: GCF_026745355.1. Taxonomy (NCBI): domain Eukaryota; kingdom Viridiplantae; phylum Streptophyta; class Magnoliopsida; order Caryophyllales; family Amaranthaceae; genus Beta; species Beta vulgaris. The sequence goes on from NC_079209.1 coordinate 31,811,771, forward strand.
CATCACGTAATAGCCACATGCAAGTCCATCATCTTGTTGTGGACACTTTAAAGTTCACTGAAACATGCATCCAAATACATTCGTATTAGATGTGTATAAGTATGTAGCGAAAAATGATGTTTCTATATATATGAACTAGCAAATTACTCATATTACCTCGACTGATATCCAAACAGGAGCTTTTGCTATTGCAAGTCTTATTTTAATAGTTTTCTTCATCACACTACATTAATACATCATTATAAGATCATGTAATATTAATAAGTACGTACATATTTAGTTTCAGTTAAGCTACCTATTTAACAATGATTTAAGTAGTAAGGACCGTGGTGGTTGTCGACGCAAAGAATATAATCGAAGTGGTAGACTTGGTTAGTTGACAAACATATCGCAACCAGTGTCCCAATGAGCGCTACAACGACAAGGAAATATAGTATTAATCATAGAACAATTCGAACTTAATTATCAAATAAATAGAAGTAAAGCGGGTTTAACAAACATATCTTTCAAAATACGGGACAAGGATGATCTGATGAACTCCTAAACGAGATGAGGCTTTGAAACTTATTGTCAATGTAATCTTTCACTTCGACTTTGTTTTTCAAGCAATTTTCATCTGGTAATATGTTTGGACATAACCAACCAAAAATTATCGGGCCACTTGATCCAATCAATTCATTGTATAATAACCTGAGCAATGATATTCATTACTAGTGAACTTACTTATTATGGAAGTTAAATTGAAAACTAACTAAACATATAGTGATTATGTATTACCTCATGAAAGTTTGTATCATGGAAACACATAACGCTTTCCCACATAAGAATTCTTTGGTATCCACCTCAAAAATGAAGGTAGATAACTCCTCAATGTAGTGGAATTGTTGCGTCCTCAAAGCAACCTATATTGCACGATCCTCAGATAAATCGCTAGCGCACTAATGCAACCACAAGCATGGAATAGTGAGGCCTCGCAAAACCTCTAGATCGAGAATAAGTGGGTTCTTTGCACATGAAACATTTACGAATTCAACTTTTGAGCTCACGAATCCCTTAGAAATGGTAAAAACCCACTTCAAGCTTTTGAATCGCTCAATTCTGATGTCCGAGATAGGAGTTAGGCCCAAATTCGATGTTAGGCCAAGATGATCAGGAAACAGACACGAAAAATCGTACTTCAACGAAATCATCTTCTGAGCTCATGAACCCCTTAGAAATGGTAAAAAAAAACAATTAAGGCTTTTGAATCGCTCAATTTTGAGGTCCGAGCTCGGAGTTAGGCCCAAATTACGATTTTGAGCCAAGATGAGAAGGACACAGACGCGAAAAATATGACTGCAAGGAATTCAGCTTCTGGGCTCACGAACCCCTTAGAAATGGTAAGAAAACATGTCATGCTTTGGAATCGGTCAATTCTGATGTCCGAGATAGGAGTTAGGTCGAAATTACGATGTTGGGCCAAGATGAGCATGAAACAGTCACGAAAAATCGGACTTAAACGAATTCAGCTTCTGAGCTCACGAACCCCTTAGAAATTGTTAAAAACCAATTCAGGCTTTTTAATCGCCCAATTTTGATGTCCGAGCTAGGAGTTAGGCCCAAATTACGATTTTGGGCAGAGATGAGTAGTAACAGACACAAAAAATCTGACTGCAAGGAATTTAGCTTATGAGCTCACGAACCCCTTAGAAATGGTAAAAAAACATGTCAGGCTTTGGAATCGCTCAATTCTGATGTCTGAGATAGGAATTAGGTCGAAATTACGATGTTGGGCCAAGATGAGCATGAAACAGACACGAAAATTGGACTTCAACGAATTCAATTGTTGAGCTTACGAACCCCTTAGAATTGATAAAAAATCATGTCAGTCTTTGGAATCGTTCAATTCTGATGTCCGAGCTAGGAGTTAGGCCCAAATTACAATGTTTGGCCTAAATGAGGAGGAAACAGACACGAAAAATCGTACTTCAACGAATGCAGCTTCTAAGCTCACGAACCACTTAGAAATAATAAAAAAAACAATTCAGGCTTTTGAATTGCTCAATTCTAAAGTCCGAGTTAGGAGTTAGGCCCAAATTACGATTTTGGGCGAAGTAAGCAAGAAACGGACGCGAAAAATCGGACTTCAACGAATTTAGCTTCTTAGCTCACGAACCCCTTAGATATGGTAAAAAAAAACATTTCAAGGCTTTTGAATCGCTTAATTTCGATGTCCGAGCTAGGAGTTATTCCCAAATTACAATTTAGAGCCAAGATGAAAAGGACACAGACGCGAAAAATTGGGCTGCAAGGAATTCAGCTTCTGAGCTCACGAACCCCTTAGAAATGGTAAAAAAACATGTCAGGCTTTGAAATCGCTCAATTCTGATGTCCGAGATATGAGTTAGGTCGAAATTACTGGGCCAATATGAGCATGAAACAGACACGAAAAATCATAGTTCAACAAATTCAGCTTCTAAGATCACGAACCCCCTTAGAAATGCTGAAAAAAACAATGCAAGCTTTTTAATCGTTCAATTCTAATGTCCAAGCTAGGAGTTAGGCCCAAATTACGATTTTAGGCCATGATAAGCAAGGAACGGACGCGAAAAATCCGACTTCAACGAATTTAGCTTCTCCGCTCACGAACCCCTTAGAAATGGTAAAAAAACACATTTCAGGCTTTTGAATCGCTCAATTTTTAGGTTCTAGCTAGGAGTTATTCCAAATTACAATTTTGAGCCAAGATGAGAAGGACACAAACGCGAAAAATTGGGCTGCCAGGATTTCAGCTTCTGAGCTCACGAGCCCCTTAGAAATGGTAAAAAAAAATGGCAGGCTTTGGAATCGCTCAATTATGATGTCCGAGCTAGGAGTTAGGCCCAAATTACGATGTTGGCCTAGATGAGCAGGAAACAGACACGAAAAGTCGGACTTCAACGAATTCAGCTTCTAAGCTCACGAACCCCTTAGAAATGGTAAAAAAAAACAATTCAAGCTTTGGAATTGCTCAATTCTGATGTCCGAGCTAGGAGTTAAGCCCAAATTACGATTTGGGGCCAAGATGAGCAAGAAACGGACACGAAAAATTGGATTTCAACTAATTTAGCTTCTCAGCTCACAAACCCTTAGAAATGGTAAAAAAATCATTACAGGCTTTTGAATCGCTCCATGTTGAGGTCCGAGCTAGGAGTTAGTCCCAAATTAAAATTGTCAGCCAAGATGATAAGGACACAAGCGCGAAAAATTGGGCTGCAAGGAATTCAACTTATGAGCTCACGAACCCCTTAGAAATGGTAAAAAAAAACATGTCAAACTTTGGAATCGCTTAATTCTGATGTTCGAGATAGGAGTTAGCTCGAAATTACGATGTTGGGCCAAGATGAGCATGAAACACACGAAAAATTGAACTTCAACAAATTCAACTTCTGAGCTCACGAAATCCTTAGAATTGGTAAAAAACACCTATTCAGGCATTTGAATCGCTCAATTCTGATGTCCGAGCTCGGAGTTAGGCCAAATTACGATTTTGGGCATAGATGAGTAGTAAACAGGCACAAAAAATCTGACTGCAAGCAATTCAGCTTTTGAGCTCAAGAACCACTTATAAATGGTAAAAAAAATAATTCAGGCTTTTGAAGCGCTCAATTCTTAGGTCTGAGCCAGGAGTTAGGCCAAAATTACGATTTTGGGCCAAGATGACCAAGAAACAGACGCGAAAAATCGGACTTCAACGAATTTACCTTCTCAGGTCACGAACCCCTTAGATATGGTTTAAAAAAACATTCTAGGCTTTTGAATCGCATAATTTTGAGCTCCGAGCTAGGAGTTACTCCTAAATTACAATTTTGAGCGAAGATGAGAAGGACACAGACGCGAAAAATTGGGCTGCAAGGAATTCAGCTCCTGAGCTCACGACCCCATTAGAATTGGTAAAAAAACATGCCAAGCTTTGGAATCGCTCAATTATGATGTCCGAGGAAAAAGTTAGGTCGAAATTACGATGTTAGGTCAAGATGAGCATGAAACAGACACGAAAAATCAGACATCAACGAATTCAACTTCTGAGCTTACGAAATCCTTAGAATTAATAGAAAATCATGTCAGTTTTTTAAATCGTTCAATTCTGATGTCCGAGCAAGGAGTTAACCCCTAATCCCCTCAAATCCTACTTAATTAACCTAAATTAAACCCTAACCCTAACCCTAATCTAATACACTTTGGGCTCTAACCCACTGCCACATCACCCCACCCCTTACCCCCCCATTGTCACATCACCCCCACCCCTTATCCCACTGCCACATCACCCCCACCCCTTACCCCCACTGCCACATCACCCCACACCACCCCACCACCTCCCCTTCTCCAGCTGACCCCCTCCCCTTCCCCCTTTACCGCCCTCCTCAGCACCACCCCTCCCCTTCTCCAGTGAACCCCGGAGATCACGCAACCCCGGAGATCACGCAACCCCTTCCCCCGAGACCACCCCCACCCTAGTCGATTTCCTCGCCGATTTTCGCAGCCCACAGCAGGTAGCCCACACAAGGAGAATTACGATGTCGGCAAACTAAAGAGATGGGGAAGGGTTTGGTGCGACGAAATGTTGCGGGGAAAGGGAGGGGGAGGGGGTTGCGAACTGAGGGGGGAGGGCTGCGGAGGGTGGGACTGCCGGGAGGGGGGCTGCGGGGAGTGTGACTGTCGGTGGGGAGGGGGGGCTGCGGGGGTGGGGCTGCGGCTGTGGTGGGGAGAAGGGGCATGGTGGGGGCGGGGGTGGGGTGAGGGAGTGTGACTGTTAGGGTTTAGGGTTGATTAGGGTTAAAGGAGGATTAGGTTAGGGTTTAGGATTAATTAGGTTAGAGGGGGTTAGGGTTTAAGGTAGTTAATTAGAGTTAAGGGGGAATTAGGGGGTTAATGACTAACGAACATTAACACCGTTACTCATTAAGGGTAAGTGGATGTATTTTTTCAAACGTGAGGGGTATATGGTGAATTTGTAAAGTTGAAAGGGCATATGGTGCAAAAAAAAAATTTGTCAGGGGTATATGGTGAAAAAACCGTAAAAAAAACATGTCAAGCTTTGGAATCGCTCAATTCTGATGTTCGAGATAGGAGTTAGGTCGAAATTACGATGTTGGGCCAAGATGAGCATGAAACACACGAAAAATTGAACTTCAACAAATTCAACTTCTGAGCTCACGAAATCCTTAGAATTGGTAAAAAAAACCAATTCAGGCTTTTGAATCGCTCAATTCTGATGTCCGAGCTAGGAGTTAGGCCCAAATTACGATTTTGGGCATAGATGAGTAGTAAACAGACACAAAAAATCTGACTGCAAGCAATTCAGCTTCTGAGCTCACGAACCCCTTATAAATGGTAAAAAAAACAATTCAGGCTTTTGAAGCGCTCAATTCTTATGTCTGAGCTAGGAGTTAGGCCAAAATTACGATTTTGGGCCAAGATGACCAAGAAATAGACGCGAAAAATCGGACTTCAACGAATTTACCTTCTCAGGTCACGAACCCCTTAGATATGGTTTAAAAAAACATTCTAGGCTTTTGAATCGCATAATTTTGAGCTCCGAGCTAGGAGTTACTCCTAAATTACAATTTTTGAGCCAAGATGAGAAGGACACAGACGCGAAAAATTGGGCTGCAAGGAATTCAGCTCCTGAGCTCACGACCCCATTAGAATTGGTAAAAAACATGCCAAGCTTTGGAATCGCTCAATTATGAGTCCGAGGAAAAAGTTAGGTCGAAATTACGATGTTAGGTCAAGATGAGCATGAAACAGACACGAAAAATCAGACATCAACGAATTCAACTTCTGAGCTTACGAAATCCTTAGAATTAATAGAAAATCATGTCAGTTTTTTAAATCGTTCAATTCTGATGTCCGAGCAAGGAGTTAGCCCCAAATTACGATTTTGGGCACAGATGAGCTGTAAACGGTCACAAAAATCTGACTGCAAGGAATTTAGCTTCTGAGCTAAAGAACCCTTAGAAATGGAAAAAACATGTCAGGTTTCGCAATCCTCAACTCTGATGTCCGAGATAGGAGTTAGGCCTTAATTACGATGTTGCGCCAAGATGAGCAGGAAACAGACACCAAAAATCGGACTTCAGAGAATTCAGCTTCTGAGCTCACGAAGCCCTTAGAAATGGTAAAAAAAAAATTCAAGCTATGGAATCGCTTAATTATGATGTCCGAGCTAGGAGTTAAGCCCAAATTACGATTTCCGACCAAGATGAGCAAGAAACGGACACGAAAAATCGGACTTCAACCAATTTAGCTTCTCAGCTCACGAACCCTTAGAAATGGTAAAAAAAATCGTTTCAGGCTTTTCAATTTTGAGGTCCGAGCTGAGAGTTAGTCCTAAATTACAATTTTGAGCGAAGATGAGAAGGGCACAGACGCGAAAAATTGGGTTGCAAGGAATTCAGCTTCTGAACTCACTAACCCCTTAGAAACGGAAAAAAAACATGTCAGGCTTTGGAATCGCTCACTTCTGATGTTCGAGATAGGAGTTAGGTCGAAATTACGATGTTGGGCCAAGATTAGCATGAAACAGACACGAAAAATCGGACTTCAACGAATTGAGCTTCTGAGCTCACGAACCCCTTAAATTGGTAAAAAAACCAATTCAGGCTTTTGAATCGCTCAATTATGATGTTCGAGCTAGGAGTTTGGCCCAAATTACGATTTTTGGCAAGATGTAGTAAACAGACACAAAAAATCTGACTGCAAGAAATTCAGCTTCTGAGCTCACGAACCCTTAGAAAGGTAAATAGAACAGGTCAGGCTTTGGAATCGTCAATTATGATGTCCGAGCAAGGAGTTAGGCCCAAATTACGATGTTGGGCCAAGCTGAGCAGGAAACAGATACGAAAAATCATACTTCAACAAATGCAGCTTCTGAGCTCACGAACCACTTAGAAATGGGTAAAAAAACATTTCAGGCTTTTGAATAACTCAATTCTGATGCCTAAGCTAGGAGTTAGGCCCAAATTACGATTTTGGGCCAAGATGATCCAGAAACGGATGCGAAAAATCGGACTTCAACTAATTTAGCATCTCAGCTCACAAACCCTTAGAAATGGTAAAATAATCATACAGGCTTTTGAATCCTCCATGTTAAGGTCCGAGCCAGGAGTTAGTCCCAAATTACAATTTTCAGCCAAGATGATACGGACAGAAACGCGAAAATTGGGCTGCAAGGAATTCAGTTATGAGCTCACGAACCCCTTAGAAATGTAAAAAAAAAACGGTACCCCTGACTATTTTTTTTTGCCCGTATACCCTTTCAACTTTCCAAATTCATCATATACCCCTCACATTTTGAAAAATACATCAAATTACCCTTTTGACTAACGGTGTTAGACTTCCGTTTGTCATTAACCCCTAATCCCCTCAAATCCTACTTAATTAACCTAAATTAAACCCTAACCCTAACCCTAATCTAATACACTTTGGGCTCTAACCCACTGCCACATCACCCCCACCCCTTACCCCACTGCCACATCACCCCACCCCTTACCCCCACTGCCACATCACCCCACACCACCATCACCACCCCTCCCCTTCTCCGGCTGAACCCCCTCCCCTTCCCCTGCTGACCCCCCCTCCCCTTCCCTCGCTGAACCCCCTCCGCCTCTCCACCACCCCCGAATCCAGCCTCCCCACTCCCACGCAAACCCCGAGACCACGCAACCCCTTCCCCGAGACCACCCCCCACCCCAGTCGATTATCTCGCCGATTTTCGCAGCCCACAGCAGGTCAGCCCACAACAAGGAGAATTACGATGTCGGCAAACTAAAGAGACGGGGAAGGGTTTAGTGCGACGGAATGTTGCGGGGAAAGGGAGGGGGAGGGGGGTTGCGGACTGAAGGGGGAGGGGCTGCGAGGGTAGGACTGCCGGGAGGGGGGCTGCGGGAGTGTAACTGTCGGCGGGGAGGGGGGCTGCGGGGTGCGGCTGCGGCTGTGGTGGGGGAAAGGGCATGGTGGGGGCGGGGGTGGGGTGGGGGAGTGTGACTGTTAGGGTTTAGGGTTGATTGTTAAAGGAGGATTAGGTTAGGGTTTAGGGTTAATTAGGTTAGAGGGGGTTAGGGTTTAAGGTAGTTAATTAGAGTTAAGGGGGAATTAGGGGGTTAATGACTAACGGACGTTAACGCCGTTACTCATTAAGGGTAAGTGGATGTATTTTTTCAAACGTGAGGGGTATATGGTGAATTTGGAAAGTTGAAAGGGTATATGGTGCAAAAAAAAATTTGTCAGGGTATATGGTGAAAAAACCGTAAAAAAAACATGTCAAGCTTTGGAATCGCTCAATTCTGATGTTCGAGATAGGATTAGGTCGAAATTACGATGTTGGGCCAAGACGAGCATGAAACACACGAAAAATTGAACTTCAGCAAATTCAACTTATGAGCTCACGAAATCCTTAGAATTGGTAAAAAAAACCTATTCAGGCATTTGAATCGCTCAATTCTGATGTCCGAGCTAGGAGTTAGGCCCAAATTACGATTTTGGGCATAGATGAGTAGTAAACAGACACAAAAAATATAACTGCAAACAATTCAGCTTATGAGCTCACGAGCGGCGAACCACTTATAAATGGTAAAAAAAACAATTCAGGCTTTTGAATCGCTCAATTCTAATGTCCGAGCTAGGAGTTAGGCCCAAATTACGATTTTGGGCATAGATGAGTAGTAAACAGACACAAAAAATCTGACTGCAAGCAATTCAGCTTTTGAGCTCACGAATCACTTATAAATGGTAAAAAAAACAATTCATGCTTTTGAAGCGCTCAATTCTTATGTCTGAGCTAGGAGTTAGGCCAAAATTACGATCTTGGGCCAAGATGACCAAGAAATAGACGCGAAAAATCGGACTTCAACGAATTTACCTTCTCAGGTCACGAACCCCTTAGATATGGTTTAAAAAAACATTCTAGGCTTTTGAATCGCTTAATTTTGAGCTCCGAGTTAGGAGTTACTCCTAAATTACAATTTTGAGCCAAGATGAGAAGGACACAGACGCGAAAAATTGGGCTGCAAGGAATTCAACTTCTGAGCTCACGACCCCCTTAGAATTGGTAAAAAAACATGCCAGGTTTTGGAATCGCTCCATTATGATGTCCGAGGAAAAAGTTAGGTCGAAATTACGATGTTAGGTCAAGATGAGCATGAAACAGACACGAAAAATCAGACATCAACGAATTCAACTTCTGAGCTTACGAAACCCTTAGAATTAATAAAAAATCATGTCAGTTTTTTAAATCGTTCAATTCGGATGTCCGAGCAAGGAGTTAGCCCCAAATTACGATTTTGGGCACAGATGAGCTGTAAACGGTCACAAAAAATCTGACTGCAAGGAATATAGCTTCTGAGCTAAAGAACCCCTTAGAAATGGGAAAAAACATGGCAGGTTTCGCAATCCTCAACTCTGATGTCCGAGATAGGAGTTAGGCCTTAATTACGATGTTGCGCCAAGATGAGCAGGAAACAGACACCAAAAATCGGACTTCAGCGAATTCAGCTTCTGAGCTCACGAAGCCCTTAGAAATGGTAAAAAAACAATTCAAGCTATGGAATCGCTTAATTATGATGTCCGAGCTAGGAGTTAAGCCCAAATTACGATTTCTGACCAAGATGAGCAAGAAACGGACACGAAAAATCGGACTTCAACCAATTTAGCTTCTCAGCTCACGAACCCTTAGAAATGGTAAAAAAAATCGTTTCAGGCTTTTCAATTTTGAGGTCCGAGCTGAGAGTTAGTCCTAAATTACAATTTTGAGCGAAGATGAGAAGGGCACAGACGCGAAAAATTGGGCTGCAAGGAATTCAGCTTCTGAACTCACTAACCCCTTAGAAACGGAAAAAAAACATGTCAGGCTTTGGAATCGCTCACTTCTGATGTTCGAGATAGGAGTTAGGTCGAAATTACGATGTTGGGCCAAGATTAGCATGAAACAGACACAAAAAATCGGACTTCAACGAATTGAGCTTCTGAGCTCACGAACCCATTACATTGGTAAAAAAACCAATTCAGGCTTTTGAATCGCTCAATTATGATGTTCGAGCTAGGAGTTTGGCCCAAATTACGATTTTTGGCATAGATGAGTAGTAAACAGACACAAAAAATCTGACTGCAAGGAATTCAGCTTCTGAGCTCACGAACCCCTTAGAAATGGTAAAATAGAACAGGTCAGGCTTTGGAATCGCTCAATTATGATGTTCCGAGCAAGGAGTTAGGCCCAAATTACGATGTTGGGCCAAGCTGAGCAGGAAACAGATACGAAAAATCATACTTCAACAAATGCAGCTTCAGAGCTCACGAACCACTTAGAAATGGGTAAAAAAACAATTCAGGCTTTTGAATAACTCAATTCTGATGTCTAAGCTAGGAGTTAGGCCCAAATTACGATTTTGGGCCAAGATGATCCAGAAACGGACGCGAAAAATCGGACTTCAACTAATTTAGCATCTCAGCTCACAAACCCTTAGAAATGGTAAAATAATCATTACAGGCTTTTGAATCGCTCCATGTTAAGGTCCGAGCCACGAGTTAGTCCCAAATTACAATTTTCAGCCAAGATGATACGGACAGAAACGCGAAAAATTGGGCTGCAAGGAATTCAGCTTATGAGCTCACGAACCCCTTAGAAATGGTAAAAAAAAAACGGTACCCCTGACTATTTTTTTTTTTTTGCACCGTATACCCTTTCAACTTTCCAAATTCATCATATACCCCTCACATTTTGAAAAATACATCAAATTACCCTTTTGACTAACGGTGTTAGACTTCCGTTATTGTCATTAATAACCCCTCAAATCCTACTTAATTAACCTAAATTAAACCCTAACCCTAACCCTAATCTAATAAACTTTGGGCTCTAACCCACTGCCACATCACCCCCACCCCTTACCCCACTGCCACATCACCCCACCCCTTACCCCCACTGCCACATCACCCCACACCACCATCACCACCCCTCCCCTTCTCCAGCTGACCCCCCTCCCCTTCCCCCCTTGACCGCCCTCCTCACCACCACCCCTCCCCTTCTCCTGCTGAACCCCCTCCCCTTCCCCCGCTGACCCCTCTCCCTTCCCTCGCTGAACCCCCTCCGCCTCTCCACCACCCCCGAATCCAGCCTCCCCACTCCCACGCAAACCCCGAGACCACGCAACCCCTTCCCCCGAGACCACCCCCCACCCCAGTCGATTATCTCGCCGATTTTCGCAGCCCACAGCAGGTCAGCCCACAACAAGGAGAATTACGATGTCGGCAAACTAAAGAGACGGGGAAGGGGTTTAGTGCGACGGAATGTTGCGGGGGTAAAGGGAGGGGGAGGGGGGTTGCGGACTGAAGGGGGGAGGGGCTGCGGAGGGTGGGACTGCCGGGGAGGGGGCTGCGGGGAGTGTAACTGTCGGCGGGGAGGGGGGGCTGCGGGGGTGCGGCTGCGGCTGTGGTGGGGGAAGGGGCATGGTGGGGGCGGGGGTGGGGTGGGGGAGTGTGACTGTTAGGGTTTAGGGTTGATTGTTAAAGGAGGATTAGGTTAGGGTTTAGGGTTAATTAGGTTAGAGGGGGTTAGGGTTTAAGGACGTTAACGCCGTTACTCATTAAGGGTAAGTGGATGTATTTTTTCAAACGTGAGGGGTATATGGTGAATTTGGAAAGTTGAAAGGGTATATGGTGCAAAAAAAAATTTGTCAGGGGTATATGGTGAAAAAACCGTAAAAAAAAACATGTCAAGCTTTGGAATCGCTCAATTCTGATGTTCGAGATAGGAGTTAGGTCGAAATTACGATGTTGGGCCAAGACGAGCATGAAACACACGAAAAATTGAACTTCAGCAAATTCAACTTATGAGCTCACGAAATCCTTAGAATTGGTAAAAAAAACCTATTCAGGCATTTGAATCGCTCAATTCTGATGTCCGAGCTAGGAGTTAGGCCCAAATGACGATTTTGGGCATAGATGAGTAGTAAACAGACACAAAAAATCTAACTGCAAACAATTCAGCTTCTGAGCTCACGAGCGGCGAACCACTTATAAATGGTAAAAAAAACAATTCAGGCTTTTGAAGCGCTCAATTCTAATGTCTGAGCTTCTGAGCTCACGAACCCCTTAGAAATGGGAAAAAACATGTCAGGTTTCGCAATCCTCAACTCTGATGTCCGAGATAGGATTTACGCCTAAATTACGATGTTGCGCCAAGATGAGCAGGAAACAGACACTCAAAATCAGACTTCAACGAATTCAGCTTCTGAGCTCACGAACCCTTTAGAAATGGTAAAAAAACAATTCAAGCTTTGGAATCGCTTAATTCTGATGTCCGAGCTAGGAGTTAAGCCCAAATTACGATTTCCGGCCAAGATGAGCAAGAAACGGACACGAAAAATTGGACTTCATTATTTTAGCTTCTCAGCTCACGAACCCTTAGAAATGGTAAAAAAAATCATTTTCAGGCTTTTCAATTTTGAGGTTCGAGTTGAGAGTTAGTCCTAAATTACAATTTTGAGCGAAGATGAGAAGGGCACAGACGCGAAAAATTGGGCTGCAAGGAATTCAGCTTCTGAGCTCACGAACCCCTTAGAAATGGTAAAAAAAACATTTCAGGCTTTGGAATCGCTCACTTCTGATGTCCGAGATAGGAGTTAGGTCGAAATTACGATGTTGGGCCTGAGCATGAAACAGACAAGAAAAATCGGACTTCAACGAATTCAGCTTCCGAGCTCACGAACCCCTTAGAATTGGTAAAAAACCAATTCAGGCTTTTGAATCGCTCAATTCTGATGTTTGAGCTAGGAGTTAGGCCCAAATTATGATTTTTGGCATAGATGAGTAGTAAACAGACACAAAAAATCTGACTGCGAGGAAGGCAGCTTCTGAGCTCACGAACCCCTTAGAAATGGTAAAATAGAACATGCCAGGCTTTGGAATCGCTCAATTATGATGTCCGAGCAAGGAGTTAGGCCCAAAATACGATGTTGGGCAAAGCTGAGCAGGAAACAGATACGAAAAACCATACTTCAACAAATGCAGCTTCTGAGCTCACGAACCACTTAGAAATGGGTAAAAAAAACAATTCAGGCTTTTGAATACCTCAATTCTAATGTCTGAGCTAGGAGTTAGGCCTAAATTACGATTTTGGGCCAAGATGAGCCAGAAACGGACGCGAAAAATCGGACTTCAACGAATTTAGTTTCTTAGCTCACGAACCCTTAGAAATGGTAAAAAAAAAAATTTCAGGCTTTTGAATCGCTCAATTTTGAGGTCCAAGCTAGGAGTTAATCCCATATTACAATTTTGCGCAAAGATGAGAAGGACACAGACGCGAAAAATTGGGCTGCAAGGAATTCAACTTTTGAGCTCACGAACCCCTTAGAAATGGTAAAAAAACATGTCAGGCTTTGGAATCTCTCAATTCTGATGTCCGAGATAGGAGTTAGGTTGAAATTACGATGTTGGGCCAAGATGAGCAAGAAACAGACACGAAAAATCGGTCAACGAATTCAGCTTCTGAGCTCACCAACCCCTTAGAATTGGTAAAAAAAACTAATTCAGGCTTTTGAATCACTCAATTCTGATGTCCGAGCTAGGAGTTAGGCCCAAATTACGATGTTGGGCCAAGATGAGCAGGAAACAGACACGAAAAATCGGACTTCAACGAATTCAGCTTTTGAGCTCACGAACCCCATAGAAATGGTAAAAAAACATGTTTGGCTTTGGAATCGCTCAATTCTGATGTCTGAGCTAGGAGTTAGGCCCAAATTACGAGTTTGGGCCAGGATGAGCAAGAAAAGGACGCGAAAAATTGGACTTCAACGAACTTAGCTTCTCAGCTCATGAACCCTTACAAATGGTAAAAAAAAAAACATTTCAAGCTTTTACTCAATTTTGAGGTCCGAGCTAGTAGTTAGTCCCAAATTACAATTTTAAGCCAAGATGAGATGGACACAGACGAGAAAAATTGGGCTGCATGGAATTCAGCTTCTGAGCCGAACCCCTGAGAAATGGTAAAAAAAAACATGTCAGGCTTTTGAATCGCTCAATTATGATGTCCGAGATAGGAGTTAGGTCGAAATTACGATGTTGTGCCAAGATGAGCATGAAACAGACACGAAAAATCGGACTTCAACGAATTCAACTTCCGAGCTAACTAACCCCTTAAAACTGATATAAAATCATGTCAGTCTTTGGAATCGTTCAATTCTGATGTCCGAGCTAGGAGTAAGTCCCATATTACAATTTTGCATCAAGATGAGAAGGACACATACGCGAAAAATTGGGCTGCAAGGAGTTCAGCTTCTGGGCTCCCGAACCCCTTTGAAATGGTTAAAAAAACATATCAGGCTTTAGAATCGCTCAATTATGATGTTTGAGCAAGGAGTTAGGCCCAAATTACGATGTTTGGCCAAGATGAGCAGGAAACAGACACGGAAAACCGTACTTCAACGAATGCAGCTTCTGAGCTCACGAACCACTTAGAAATGGTAAAATAACAATTCAGACTTTTGAATTGCTCAATTCTAATATCCAAGCTAGGAGTTAGGCCAAAATTACGATTTTGGGCCAAGATGAGCAAGAAACAGACGCGAAAAATCGGACTTCAACGAATTTAGCTTCTCAGGTCACGAACCCCTTAGATATGGTAAAAAAACATTTCAGGCTTTTGAATCGCTTAATTTTGAGGTCCGAGCTAGGAGTTACTCGCAAATTACAATTTTGAGCCAAGATGAGAAGTACACAGACGCGAAAAATTGGGCTGCAAGGAATTCAGCTTCTGAGCTCACGAGCCCCTTAGAAATGGTAAAAAAACATGTCAGGCTTTGGAATCGCTCAATTCTGATGTCCGAAATAAAAGTTAGGTCAAAATTACGATGTTGGGTTAAGATGAGCATGAAACAGGCACAAAACATCGGACATCAACAAATTCAAATTATGAGCTTACGAAGCCTTAGAATTGATAAAAAATCATGTTAGTTTTTGAAATCCTTCAATTCTAATATCCGAGCTAAGAGTTAGGCCCAAATTACGATTTTGGGCACAGATGAGTAGTAAACAGACACAAAAAATCTGACTGCAAGGAATTCAGCTTCTGAGCTCACGAACCCCTTGGAAATTGTTAAAAAAACATATCAGGCTTTAGATTCGCTCAATTATGATGTCCGAGCTAGGAGTTAGGGCCAAATTACGATATTGGGCCAAATTACGATATTGGGCCAAGATGAGCATGAAACAGACGCGAAAAATCGGACTTTAACGAATTCAGCTTCTGAGCTCACGAACCCCTTAGAAATGGTTAAAAAAACATGTCACTCTTTGGAATCGCTCAATTCCGATGTCTGAGCTAAGAGCTAGGCCCAAATTCAATTTTGGGCCAGGATGAGCAAGAAAAGGATGCGAAAAATCAGACTTCAACGAATTTAGCTTCTCAGCTCACGAACCCTTAGAAATGGTAAAAAAAATACATTTCAAGCGTTTGAATCGCTCAATTTTGAGGTCTGAGCTAGTAGTTAGTCCCAAATTACAATTTTAAGCAAAGATGAGATGGACACAGATGCGAAAAATTGGGCTGCAAGGAATTCAGCTTCTGAGCTCACGAACCCCATAGAAAAGGTAAAGAAAACATGTTAGGCTTTGGAATTGCTCAATTATGATGTCCGAGCTAGGAGTAAGTGTTATGTTCCCTATTTTGAGTTTTGAATGATGACAAACGACGTTGAACTATTATATTGCATGCATGTTTCTGTTTACATGTGTAGGTGCCAAAGTACGAGTTCAATGGATAGAAAGACGAAGCTAGTGAAGCCAAGTCTTGAAGAATTGCATGAAGACTAAGATCAAGTTGTAGCTTTTAGGTCTTAGATGCAATGTAAGTGGTATAAAGGTTTTAATGCACTATAAAGGTTTGAAACTAGAGAGATGAGGTAGTTGTGGATGACAAAAAACATCGGATACTTGTCATACACAACTACAAGTAAAACTTGGTTGATTGGAACAATCTGGGAACAGATCTGAACCAGTCCTCTAAGATTTACTTCATGCATTCGTATTTTAGGAAAGTTTCTTTCCGCGTAAAATTGATTTTCAAAATACACGGATGCATGGTTTGTTATGCGAGCAAGATTTCTTAAGTATGGTAAGTGTGTTTGATGCATATGGAATATGGTCATTTTCTACAAATCCTAGTTCTGTTAGGATTCATACATAGTGTCCTAGTTCTGTTAGGATTCTATGTAATTTAATTGTTTATTAGGTGTTTAATTTCAGTTGTGTGATGATAAAGGAATCCTATTATATTTAGGAGTCTAATTCCTTTGTCATTGAGTCAAGTTAGGAATCCAAATAAGATAAGGTATGATAACTCTTATCCTAAGTTAGTTCAGATTTCCTAAGTTAGGCGTGTGCTAGGTTTATCTTTGTTTAGGTTGTGTTTATCTTATTAGCATTAAGGTGATAAGATTTAGGGTTTGTTAAACGTGTATATATAAGTACACGAGTTTTATTAATAAAGTTGAGAGTTTTCGTTTACTTTGAGTAAAGTTATCAAGTGCATGTTGCATTGATTTTGATCGTCGTATCAAGAACACATAGATCGTGGTTTATGTGAATCTACTAGTTGAGGC
Organism: Beta vulgaris subsp. vulgaris; assembly: GCF_026745355.1. Lineage (NCBI taxonomy): Eukaryota > Viridiplantae > Streptophyta > Magnoliopsida > Caryophyllales > Amaranthaceae > Beta > Beta vulgaris. Next base: position 31,828,381 of record NC_079209.1, read on the forward strand.
TAGGTAGAAAACCTCTAGTTCTTGAGGGAACATATAGAGTTTATCATTCATTTGTTATTGCTTTCGTACATAAGTTCATAAAATCACAAAAGAGTTCGACTAAATCCATAGAATCACATCAGGTGGTATCAGAGCAAGGGTCACTGTGGTGGCGCGTGAGGGCGCGTGTGACGTCGGAATTTGGATTTTTTTGGTTCTGTGAAGTCGCAGCGAGCCAAACAATCGGACGTTGACATGGGGGACAGTAGCGCGGATCAACAAAGGGATGTTATGTTGGAAGCCCTTGCCAAACAAAACGAAACCTTGCAAGACATGCTCACTCAATTGACATTGGAGGTGTTTAAGAAGAAGAAAGGAGATGAGCCACGTTCACCAAGAGAGGAGGGCATCAAACTTGGAGATCTTCCCGAGTTTAATGGCCTAAAAGGTCCAGATTCGTTTTTGAATTGGGAGAGGCGTATGACTCGTCTATTTGATCATAAGCACATGGGTGACTACAAGCGTTTTGATCATGCTATATTGAGGTTGACGGAATATGCTAGTGACTGGCTTGATAGTTATCAAAATAGGCGTAGGAGAGAAGGGAAAGAAGAGTTAGCCACTTGGACCGATTTGCGTGCAAAGATGAAGAAACGCTTTGTACCTAGACATAAAGCAAGAACTCTTCATCAAATTGAACTCTCTACAGCAAGGTCAATTGAGTGTGGAGTCCTATATTTCGGAGTTTGAAAGGCTATGGCTTGCGTGTGATTGCAAAGATGAGGATGAGCAAAAATCCGCTAAGTTTCTAATTGGCCTCAAGAAGAAGGTTGCTGATTTGGTGGAACTTCATCCATATGACACATTTGATGACTTGTGTTTTTGGCCAAGAAGGTGGAAAGGCAGCAAGAACCTAAGTCCAAGGAAGGAGGGAGTAGTGGCGCCAAGGGTAGAAAGCACAAGGGTGGGGGACGTTGCATCTAAGGCTAGTAGTGAAGCTGCGTCTAGCGTTGGCACCCAAGGCAAGACTCCAACTTTGACACAAGGGCAGCAAGCTATGAAGAAGAAGATGTGTTTCAAGTGTAGGGGTTTTGGTCACTTACAACGAGAGTGTCCCAATAGAGTCTTAGTCTCTATCAAAGATCACCAAGCCTTAATGGCTGCTGTTGGGTTCGAAAGGGAGGAAGACAAGTTGGAGGATGTTGTGGATGAGGGTTTTGGCAAGGAACTCCATTATTTGAAGCTGAAGATGTCCCTAAGAGTTTAATCTTGCGTAAAACCTTGATGGTTACTCCACAACAAAGTGACGAGCATGAGCAAAGGCAAAACTTGTTTCAAACTAGGTGCCTCGTCAATGGTAAGGTATTTTCTGTTATTGTAGATAGTGGCTCGTGTGCTAATGTGTGTGCTTTGTCTATGGTGGAAGAGGCGAAATTACCTACACAAGACCATCCTATGCCTTATAAACTAAGTTGGTTAGATGAGAGGAGTGGTGTATGGGTGAAGAAACGAGCACTTGTTTCTTTTCGAATTGGTGGATACATGGACAAGCTATGGTGTGACATGGTGCCTATGACTGCTTGCTCTTTATTATTGGGGCGACCATGGCAGTCAGATAGAAGTGTCATTCATCATGGGAGGGACAACATCTATTCGGTCTTGAAGGATGGGGAAAGGATAGGATTGAAGCCTTTGCCTCCAAGTAGTGCGGTGATGCCTAAGGCTAATTCTAGTGCTAGTGCGTCGGGGGAGCATTCGAGTATGGTTGGGGTAGCTGCACCTCACGTGTGCTTGAGTTCTTGTAGGGATGAAGTATTGGAGGTGGCTAGCTCTAAGAAGGAAAGGCGCGCAAAGTTGCTTCACTTGCGCCATAGTCCAGGTTTTGTCGAGGGAGATTATGTGTGGTTGTCCTTGGCAGCACAAAAACTTCACATAAACCATAAGGATGGTGAGCCTATGGACGAAGGGCCATTCAAAGTGGTGGACAAATTAGGTTATGATACGTACAAGGTCCTATTGGGACATGGTATTTGCGCCACACTACAATCAAGTGACTTGGTTCCATGCTTGGACGCAACTTGAGGACAAGTTGGATTCTAAGGGGGAGAGGATGATGCATATGGAATATGGTCATTTTCTACAAATCCTAGTTCTGTTAGGATTCATACATAGTGTCCTAGTTCTGTTAGGATTCTATGTAATTTAATTGTTTATTAGGTGTTTAATTTCAGTTGTGTGATGATAAAAGGAATCCTATTATATTTAGGAGTCTAATTCCTTTGTCATTGAGTCAAGTTAGGAATCCAAATAAGATAAGGTATGATAACTCTTATCCTAAGTTAGTTCAGATTTCCTAAGTTAGGCGTGTGCTAGGTTTATCTTTGTTTAGGTTGTGTTTATCTTATTAGCATTAAGGTGATAAGATTTAGGGTTTGTTAAACGTGTATATATAAGTACACGAGTTTTATTAATAAAGTTGAGAGTTTTCGTTTACTTTGAGTAAAGTTATCAAGTGCATGTTGCATTGATTTTGATCTTCGTATCAAGAACACATAGATCGTGGTTTATGTGAATCTACTAGTTGAGGCTAGGTAGAAATCCTCTAGTTCTTGAGGGAACATATAGAGTTTATCATTCATTTGTTATTGCTTTCGTACATAAGTTCATAAAATCACAAAAGAGTTCGACTAAATCCATAGAATCACATCAGTGTTATATGATATTATACTGAGTATATTTTCCTTGGAATAATTTCCATACTTCCTAGGAAAGTATACTCTCATAATATCATGTAACACTTACTTATCAAAGGCTTATTTAAGAAGTTCTGCTAGCATTCAAACCTTAAGCTTTTGCACGATAATTATTGACTATTCTCTCAGCAAAAGTATTCTCTCTCCAGTATTCAAACCTAGCATAAACCCTCATACCATATAGATATTAAACTACTCTCATTCTAAGCATTTGAGGCTGTTTTGCTCGTGAAAGAAAAACTTGTTGTATTTGAGCATCCTGTGAGATCAGGTTGCTGGGGAAGTTGATCAGGGATCAATTTCATTTGAACCATCATAGTTGGTGGTTGAGTCGAACTTCCAGAGGTGGAAGTTGGGGAATCATCTTGTGCATAGGTGCATAAGTGATTGAGTGTAATTCTTTTGTTATTCTGAGTTGATTAATAAAAGAGTGAGTGAGTAGAGGACGTAGACTTATTTGAAGTCGAACCTCGTTAAATCCTTGTGTTGTTTATTCATTGCTTTTATTTCCGCTGCTAGAGAATTGTTTCTTTACTGTAAAAAGTTGCAACATTCGGACAAACACTCAATTCACCCCCTCTCTTGAGTGTCTCTTGCATTTACAATTGGTATCAGAGCCTAACTTCTTGAAAGGGTAACACCTAGAGAAGGAGGACATAATGACTACTCAAGAAATGACCAGTGGACCCAGGCTGCCAAAGTTCAATGGAACTAACTATCCTTGGTGGAAAAATTGCGTGAGAAATCTGATCATTGGCACAGACTATGAGTGCTGGATGATCATAAGAATGGACCAAAGAAGGTGGCTAACAATTCAGATGGAACAGAGAAGAAGGAGAGTGAGTACACTACTACAGATCTGAAGACCTTCGAGAAGAATGCAAAGGCCATGTTCTTCTTCAACAAGGTATTGCTGAAAATGAGGTAAGTTGTATATTAGCATATGCTCTACTGCTAAGGAAATATGGGAAACCTTAGAATTAGCCTATGAAGGATCTAGTGAAGTCAGGAGATCTAAAGTTGATATGCTTATGTCTAAATATGAAACTTTTGATATGAACCGAGATGAAAATATAAGAGATATGTTTACTCGTTTCATGACAATTATCAATGAACTTAAATCTCTTGGAAAAGACTTTACTAATGAAGATTTGGTGAGAAAGATCTTGAGAAGTTTGACAGGTAAATGGCTGCCCAAGGTGACTGCTATTCAGGAGGCTAAGGATCTAACGACCTTGTCCATAGAACAACTTATTGGGTCATTAATGACTCATGAATGTTGGTGGAGTCAAAGGAGGAAAGCACAACCAAAAGTCGTGGGTTAGCTTTGAAGGGTGAGGAAAATATGAAGATCTTGATGATATTGGTCTCATGGCTAAGAGGTTTGAGAGGAGTCTAGAACGCAGTTCAAGGGAAGTCTTGGAAGAACAAGGGCAACTTGAAGAAGACCAGTTCCAGCACTGGTTGCTTCAAATGTGGAGAAACTGAACACATGATCAAGGATTTTCCAGCATGGAAGAATGATAAAGGAGGACAGAGAGAGAAGAAAATGACTAAGAGGGCTATGCTAGCCGCCTGGGGTGATTCTGATTCAGGTGGTGAAAGCGAGGAAGATGAAGCCCTAATGTGTGTGACCGCTCTGATTGGAGACATAGACCAGAAACAGACCAGTTAGGAAAGAAAGGACACATGTGCCTCATGGCAGGAAGCAGCTCTTACGACAAAGAACAGTAACTATCTCTAATATGCAAGAACAAATGAGATATTGTGATAGAGATGAGTTACTAGATTTTATTGATTCTGCTATTGAACAAAATGTTAAAGGAAATGCTGCTTATAAAGCTAACAAAAAGAAGTTAAGAGAAGTAACTCGGAACTTAGACATAAGTGAAAGCCGTTCTGCTAACTTGAACTTATTTGTACAGAACTGAAAGAAAAAATTTCAGAGCTTGAAATAAGTTTGGATCAGAAGAACATTGAGCTTGAGATGCTAAGACCTCAATCAGATTTTTCAAAAACTGACTTTTATCAAAATAATGATAGAGGTTTTAGTAAACTCAAGGAGGCTGAAGTTGAAGGTATAAATTTCGAGTTACTCAAACAGAAAAGCTTTGCTTTAGAACATTCTGATTTAATTTTGGCTCATAACTATCTAATTGATGATGTGGAAGAATTGTTCAAAGAGTATGTGGAATTGAAAGCTTCCTTTGCTAGCACAAGTGGTCCTAGTGTTAATGTCGAAGACTTATGTTTGGAATATCACTACTACAAAAAAGGGCAAACATAACTGTTAAATAAGGCTTTACATAACAGTTTTAAGGTGTTATCCAAGTCAATGTAATGAAAAGTAAACATAACACGTGACGAAAGTGTTATGTTTGCCAGAGAAAACATAACAATTATTTAAAATACATGTTATGCCATTGGATAACACATTTTATAAATAAGTGTTATGTTTGCTATTTATATATAACACTTATCTTGAATAATTGTTATGTTTTCCTATAATATATATAACATATATTACCTATAACTGTTATCTATGATATTTTTTTTTAAAATAATGAAATTATCATTTCACGCATGTATTATTGGCAGTAGCCAGCATGTAGACATTGACAGTACAATACCTGTATCTGTTGTATAATTAATACTCAACCCATAAGATCTTAACCAATAAATTGAATTGATATTCCGAACTTCCAAAATTCTTTATATTACAGAATAATTCAACTAATATTCATAAATCTAAACTTCTAAAAAAACTACTATATATACATATCAATATTGATCTATATCATAAACAAGATCAATTCTATCCTATAACTACATCCAAATGATACCAATATCAAAATCCAAAAATATAATGTATGTCCAAAAGTGGATTAAGGTTAAAAAAAAAATTAGGCGGAAAGTTAGAACTCATTCATCATTTGTGCTTCGTGTTGATCTCCGATATATGTAATCCACAACTCCCTGAGTTCATTAATTTTCTCCTGAGAATAGGTTGGACCAGTGCCTTGATAGTACTACAATAAAGGTAATTACAAAATAAGTATTCATATAGAAAAACTTGAAAGTATTTAAATTAAACTTTATAATTAATCATGCACAAATTTAAAGGAAACAAATAAGAAGATGAATTCTCACGTTCATACCTATTACCATCATCATCATACTCGATATACGAGATTGCATTCTCTTGAGGTACCATGTCACGCTTTCTCCCCTTTGCCATTAACTTGAAACGATGACAAAATTAAATATCATAATAATGTAGATATTTAACTGAATATTCTCCTTCATCAACCCACACATGAAGTTACCATAATTTACCTGAGGCAAAAATATACATGCAGATTGTTTATAAGATAACTTGGACTAAATTTTCTTTAAAATTCATTCTCACACTTAAGTCAACACCCAGAAACTGATACAGCAATATTATCTTAATGTTCCATAGATAATCCTGGTTAAACATATAATAAACGAAAGGTCGTTTCTGATACATCCTTTTTCCAGATTATCTGCTACTTCAATGAATCAAAAAAACCCAGAGGATTACGTCGAGGATTACGTCGAGGAATATGTCAGGGGTCAGATAGCAGCAGGTATTAGCAGAGAATGTCAGAAGGGGTGAGAGAAAAATATCTAAGTAGGTCTATAAATACAAAGTTTAAATGTTTCCTTCTCCAAATTATATTTGTTTCCTATTCTCTGACTAACCTCTGTTGAGTAGTGAATTTCATTTCCACCAGTATATAACAGGATTTTAACTAAAACATGTTATGGGGGACAAGGCACAACATATTGAACAGCTAGAATACAAACACAGAATGGAAAGATCTAGCAAACAGCTATAACATAATGTTTAGCAGAATCATGCATCAAGCAATACAAATATATCAGAACCTAATTATCATCTTTCTCTACAGAGAACAAAATCTGTGAAGTTATTATTTAATGAGAGCAGTGATTCAAACAAAAGAATTTCTCACTTATCCTATTATGCTATTAATTTAAGTGCCCAACAAACTATACAACTCTCAAACAAGATCAAAACCCAGACCATTTAAATTTCTAACCTCAATCTGCGACATTTTTGAGTTGAAACTCAACAATCAACATATGTTCGATAAAGGAACATTATCCGCAAAAGAATGTCACTTTCCCACTTAAGCTATTGATTCTGGAGCCAAACAATATTATCATTTCCCCAACCCTTTATATAATGTAATTCATAAAGAACTCTCATGATTTATATTTTCTATGAAGATTCAAACTAATCAAAACAAAATAAAAGATAGAAGAGATTATTACACCATGTTGACGGGTACCGGCATTGATGCGTGCAATCCAAAGAGAGCGCATATCACGCTTCTTGGTTCGGCGATCTCTATAAGAGTACTGAATTGGTCTAAAAAAAAGCAGCATTAATACACAGAAAAATCTTTGATCCAAAGAGAGCGCATATCACGCTTCTTTGATCTCTAGTCAGCATTTCATTACTTTAAGCTCCACAATTAGACCTTTCAATGTCTTTAGTTAGTTAATTTCTTGCTTTCACTTAACACTTACCAGCAAAACCCCAAAACTCATCAGATGAGACCCAAAAGAATGATAAAGGGTATGAACTCGGAGAGTAAATTCCACAAATAACATATTCAAACCCTTCTCACAACCCAAATGACAAAGCTTCAAATAACCCATTAATGGGGTAAAACCCAACTAAGATATATAAGAATTTTCAATTAAAACAAAAAAAGACCCCAAATTTCAAATCAATTCATAATCAAATTTAGTGGGCCTCCAATAAAACATTAAATTGATTCAACCCAGAGTATAATAAGAGGGACTTGTGATGACCCACAATGTCATTTTCTCTCCTATAGTTGGGAAATTCAATTAATCACTGATTTTGTCAATATCCCAAAAACATAAAGTTCTAATTTTTTTTATGTTAGCTTCAAACATGTAAAATTAGTGTAAAATATTGGATTTTAAACAAATAAAATTGGTTTATATTTCTTTTTGGGTGGGGGGAAAAGAAAAAAAATGATAAAAGGGAAACATTGAGGAATTTGGGGAAATAGCTGAAATTTTTACCATAGAAGGAGGTTGATCGGGAATGGCGAAGCCTGCCTTGAGAAACTTCGATCCTACGTCTACCACAATTGCTTCCATTTTCCTTTCTTCGTTTCACTCACACCCACACTCTCTCTCCTCTTTTTCTCCGGCTGCCCTCTAAATCTTATGGTACCATATTATTTTCTTTGCCAATGTGTTGCACTATGGAAGATCAAAGAAGCTATTGGTTCGGCGATCTCTCTGTTAAGTGAATAATCTTTGCAGAAACTACTTGACAAACCAAAAAAAAAGCAGAATTAGATAAAACAGAATAAAACTTCCCAACTTCCTGAGAAATCGAAATTGAAATTGATGCATGTCCCAAGTCCTAACCTTGAAAAGCATCATTCTTTCTTTGATATCGGAGTTTACCCAATTCGAATCACCATTAATACTACTCCCAGTCCCACTACTACTCTCCACCACCATATGAACTTCCTTAACAACGGAGGGCAACTGTAGCTGGGTTCGACGGGGGCGGCGACAATGACCGGGTTCGGCGCGGCAGCGGTGGCTCAGGGTTTCTCACTTTTTCTCTTTCCTTCGTTTTCTCTCTCTTCGTTTTCTCTTTGGTTTGCTTTCACCGTTAATTGCTTCTTCCAAAGTATGGGGGAACATGGGAACAACAACTTAGAACTTAAAAAGGGGGGTATAGAGCAAATATTCAAGGATACATAGTAACTAGTAAGTGCTCCTAATTTCTAGCTATGACAGTTTATTTTTTAAAATTTAATTATTTTAACAGATTTGTTATTATTAATAATTAGCAAAGATAACAGTTTTTATTATTCTCATAAAAAAAATTATAGCATTACAAAATAATTTCATAGCAAAGATAACACACATTAAGATAAGTGTTAAGTGATATATTATCAATACAATCTAAGATAACAGTTCTACGATTAAAACGTTAAATTTAGACTTTACATAACAGTTGCTTAAATAAGAGTTAATTTAGGGGTGTTATGTTTGCCCTTTTTTGTAGTAGTGATATGAGGGTAAGATCTGTGATCTTCAATCCGAATTATATGAACTAAGAAAAGGTAAGAACATTGTGACCATGTCTGAACCAGATCCAGAACTGGTCTCAAAACTTAAGGATGAGCTTCATAAGGCAAAGTTGGATCTTGCCATTGCTGCAAAATTTAATGAAGCTCAACTTAAGAAACTTGAAACCAAAGAACAGGATTTAAGTGACTGCTTGAGACAGATGAATAGGTTGCTCGATGCTCAGAGTACTTAAACATTCTGACTTCACAACCTTGTAATCCTCAGAGGTTTGGATTAGGATATTCTGGAACCAGTTCCCAATGACCACCAAAGTTGGGTAGATGAGACTTGGATTTCCGAATTCAATAGAGGTAAGTACGTGTTTGCAAAGGACATGCACGTATGTACCTACTGCGGTAACAATAGTAATGTTATTAATACTTGTTGGACTAAACAAAAACATGCTAAAAGAAATCAGTCTCATGTTCACAATGTCCTTCATCAGAAGAGTCACACACACAATTGGTCTAACAATGGAAAACATGATAAAATTAAGAAGACCAATGTAAAACAAATCTGGGTTAGAAAGGACAGAATCAAACCAGTTGTCAAGAACAAGGAACAAAGAAAGTATGGGTTCCTAAAACTAAACCTTGATTTGTTTGTGCAGGTTAGAGTGAGAGCAGAATACTGGTATTTGGACAGTGGTTGCTCGAGACAATGTCAGGAGATAAAAGTCAATTTCTCTCACTCGTAGCCTATGAAGGAGGAAGTGTCACCTTTGGAGACAATAGCAAAGGTTTGATTAAAGGTATAGGTAAAGTTGGTAAGACACTTTCTCAAGCGATTAATGATGTTTACTATGTAGAAGGTTTGAAACATAACCTCTTGAGCATTTCTCAACTATGTGACAAAGGAAACCATGTTGAATAAGAAACCAATCTTTGTCATATAGTCAACACTGAAACAAGGGAACTGGTCTGCAAGGGATTTCGACATAACAATGTTTACATAACATTTTTAAGTCAGATTCGAAACACCAGTGCCATTGTCTTAGTGTTATAAAGGATGATCATTGGCTGTGGCATAAGAGACTTGGACATGTGAGTTTTTCTTTACTAAATAAACTGAGATCTCAAGACTTGGTGACAGGTTTACCTAACATCAAGTTTGCTGCAGATCATATTTGTCATGAATTGCTAAATGTAAACATGTCAAGTCTCTTTTAGCCAAAGAAGTTTGTAAGCACAACTAGACCTTTCGAACTTGTACACATGGACTTGTGTGGCCCATGCGTGTGCAAAGTCGAAATGGTTATAGTTATGTGTTTGTGTTAGTTGATGATTATTCTCGTTTCACTTGGACAATCTTTTTAAGTTTAAAAATGAAACTTTTGAAGAATTTGAAATTCTGGTAAAACAAGTCCAAAACAAGATTAGTCATCAACTGGTCTCTATCCGGTCTGATCATGGTTCTGAATTTGACAATGTCAGCTTCGTAACCTACTGTAATGATCATGGTGTATCTCACAATTTTTCAGCTCCTAGAACTCCAAACAAAATGGAGTGGTTGAAAGGAAAAATCGCACTCTAGAAGAAATGGCAAGAACAATGCTTCTAGAGAGTGGTCTTCCTCGAAACTTCTGGGCTGAGGCTGTGAGTACTGCGTGTTATATTTTGAATAGGGTAATGTTGAGACCTTTACTTAAGAAAACACCTTATGAGCTCCTTAGGGGAAGAAAACCAAACATTGTACATTTACGCATTTTTGGGTGCAAATGTTTTGTACACAACAATGGTAAATCAAGTTTGGACAAGTTTGACCCTAGGAGTGATGAGGCTGTTTTCGTTGGATACTCTTCACACAGCAAGGCATACAAAGTTTTCAATAAAAGAACCTTGTGTGTTGAAGAAAGTATCCATGTCTTGTTTGATGAGACTAACATGTTCAGCAAGCATGTGCAGGTTGAAGATGTTGATGAGTTCGAAATTGGTATGCTGAACTTTACAGGGGCTAAGGATGAAGAAGTTGCTGAACCAGACTCACCACACAACTCTCATAGAGAGGAGGAGTCTGGTCAGCACAGAATCAGGTAGCTCAAGAGGTAAGGGAAGGAGATAGTGACTCAGATGCTCATCCACATGAAGATGATGCAAATGAGACCACTATGGAAACTGGTTCACCTGCTCAAAACACAATGAGACAGGGGGAACCAGTACAGGAACGGTTCAACATTAGAAGGCACAAATGAAAACATTGATATGAACAAATCTTTTAAGTACAAGTCCTCTCACCCCACTGATCTAATCATTAGTGACATTAACAGGGGGTGCAGACAAGGAATTCTACCTTGCAAAACTTTTGTTCATTCTATTCCTTCTTATCAAGTGTTGAACCTACTGACTATAAGGTTGTTTTAACGGATCCAGATTGGGTTTCTAGCCATGCAAGATGAACTCAATCAGTTTGAGAGAAATCAAGTATGGCATCTTGAACCCAGGACGGAGAAATGTCTGTTATTGGAACTAAATGGGTGTTCAGGAACAAATTGGACGATTCAGGAATTATAGTCAGAAACAAAGCTAGGCTAGTGGTTCAAGGGTTTAATCAACAGGAAGGAATTGATTATGATGAAACCTTTGCTCCAGTAGCCAGGCTTGAAGCTATCAGGATATTAATTGCATTTGCTGCTCAAATGAATTTTAAACTCTTTCAAATGGACGTTAAGACAGCCTTTCTTAATGGCTATTTGAAAGAAGATGTTTATGTAAAGCAGCCCCCTGGCTTTGAGGATAGTGATTTGCCAAATCATGTTTTTAAACTCGATAAAGCTCTCTATGGTCTCAAACAAGCTCCCAGAGCTTGGTATGAGAGACTTTCCAGTTTTCTTTTAGAAAATGGTTATAAGAGAGGATCAGTTGACAAGACACTATTCTTGAAAGAAAGGGGAACTGATCTGTTAGTGGTCCAAATATATGTTGATGATATTTTGTTTGGAGCTACTAATCCTGATTTGTGTAAAGAGTTTGCAGATTTGATGAAGAGCGAATTTGAGATGAGTATGATGGGAGAGCTTGGATTCTTCCTTGGTCTTCAAATCAAGCAAGCCAAAGATGGAATCATGATCCATCAACAGAAATACCTCAAGGAGCTGCTGAAGAGGTATGGTCTGCAAGATAGCAAGTCCTATGAAACACCTATTCCAACTTCTACAAAATTGAGCCTTGATGAGAAGGGAAAGGATGTTGAGGGCACGCTATACAGAGGTATGATTGGCTCATTGCTTTACTTAACAGCCAGTAGGCCAGATATAGTGTTTTCAGTAGGGTTGTGTGCGAGATTTCAAAGCAACCCTAAAGAATCTCACCTAAAGGCTGTTAAAAGGATTCTTAGATATCTCAATGGCACTGATGATTTGTGTTTGTGGTATCCAAAGGGCAGCAGCATGAGCCTCATTGGATACACAGATGCTGACTTTGCTGGTTTTATTGTGGACAGGAAAAGTACTTCTGGAATGGCCCACTTCTTAGGTTCTTGTCTCATTTCATGGGGATCTAAGAAACAAAATTCTGTAGCATTATCCACAGCTGAGTCTGAGTACATTGCTGCTGCTTTGTGCTGTGCTCAACTCTTGTGGATAAAGTCACAACTAAAGGATTTTGGGGTCTGTTTCGGAAGTGTTCCGATTTTATGTGATAACACAAGTGCAATCAATATTTCGAAAAACCCTGTCCAGCATTCTAAAACCAAGCATATTGAGATAAGGCATCATTTTCTAAGGGACAATGTTGAAAAAGGTAATGTTGAGTTGGAGTTTTGCAGGTCAGAAGATCAATTGGCTGACATATTTACAAAACCTTTGAGCAGAGAAGTGTTCATCAAGCTTCGTACCTTGTTGGGTATGATTAAGATTAGACAATGAGCTCTTAGGTCTTGACTTACCCCTTTGGCTAGTCAAATGATTTCATTTGTGTATATATTTCTTCTGTACATTTTTTTTGCTTTTTAGGGCTTACAAAGTTCTTATGCGATGCTGAACTGATCATCTTAGTACTTGGGTACTTAAGCATAAGTCTTAAAAGGGTAAGTTGGCACAGACCAGTTGCAGACCACTTGGGAACCAGATTCTTGAGGCGGTTACTCTCTGAATACTTGGTTTATTTTTCAAATTTCAAATTAGGAAAATAAATGAAGTGACGGTTGTAATTAAGGCAACTGCAGTTTGCAGATGAACGGATATATCCTTTTGATTTTTCTTCTTTCTTACCTTCTTATATATATTCTTGCATGTGATCATACTTTCCTTATTTCTCTCTCATTATCTTTGATCACAGATTTTCTTGATTTTGTTTTCTTTAGTTGTGTTCTTTTTTCGATCAAACCCTACTTTCTTCTACTCTTTTCTTTCTCGAATTCTTGAAACACAAATTGTTCAAGTTTTTCTTTTCTTGTTCTCAAGTGCTCACAACAGAGTAAATTCAGTCTCATCATGTCAAAAAGAAGGAGTTCAAGGTTGGTCGAAAAGGAGGTTGAAGAATCTCCTGAAATTGAAACAAAGCAAGCAACGAAAGTGGTTGATCCGATTGTAGAAGAGGAGATTGAAGAAGAAGAAGAAGTACCTCTGATACGGAGGTCTTCAAAGAAGCCAGCCACTGCAAAATCCATCACTACAAAATCAACAACACCAAAAACACCACAAAAGCAGTTACTTCCAATCAACCGCCAAACCACCAAACCTGCTACACCAAAATTACAAAAACCACCACTCCCAAAAAGCCTGTCACACCAAAATCAAAGGCTCTCTCTCCAAAACCGGTTGAGGAGTCTAAGCCAGAGGAGTCGGAGAAGATAGAGGAGTCAGAATCTGAAAAGGAGTCGGAGCCAGTGGGTGAGTCAGAACCGGAAAATCAGGAGTTGGAGGAAGAAGAAGTTGAGAAGGAGGATGTTGTAGTTGAAAAGGCAAAGAAGGTTGCCGCCAAGAAACCGCCATCAAAAGCGGTTAAGTTGTTGAGAAGACGGTTACCAAACCCATTCCTAAAAGCCAGTCAAAACAACCAAGTCCAAAATCTCTACCCCTACAATTTCACCCAAACCGTGGAGAAATTAAAAAGAAGGATGCTGTGTTGAGGGGGAAGTTTCTAAGAAGGGGGGTTAAGGCTGGTGCTAGCAAGGGCCTAAGATCAAGACGGTTGCCAGAAGAGTGCTGAATCTTCTAAAGGCAAAGAGATCATGGAGCAGGAACCAGAAAGACCGGTTCCCTGCTGACAAAAAGAGGAAGGTGTCTGCTACTGCTGCTGCTGAGGGTTCTAAACCCAAGAAAAGTAAGTCTATTACCCTGCGCCTTTATGATTTAAGGGATAGGTCTATACTGGTTGGTTTTTCTGTTGCAAAGAGTTGGGTAAATTAAAAATTCTTGCATGAGGTTAAGGAAGCCCTAGATTTTCAGAAATGGTATATGTTATTTGCCAAAGAACTTGATGTGTTTATGCCTTTGGTTGAGGAATTTTATGAACACCTGCATACTAAGGACGATGGGTCCTACTTTGCTTTTGTTAAGGGCACTCCATTAATTGTCTGAGAAGAGTTTGGCTGACATTCTCAAAGTCCCCACAAGGGACTGGATGAGTACTCAAGGGAGAACTGGCCCAAGTTAAAGGCCTCACAGCAGAACAGATCCAGACCAGGTTGTTCACTGGTCCTCCTGACCCTAAGCAGGGGTACTCATTGGCCATCTAAGGAGCCATCATGAGGATCTTTCATACCATAGCCTCAAAGATTGTGTTTCCCGAGCACAGGGGCGCATGAGTGTTCGGTTGATGGACAGTGTTCTTATTTACTGTCTCATGGAACATATTCCGTCAATCTCCCTGCTATGATCTTGGGTCACATGATCTGCTGTGTGGAAAAGGCCAAGCATGCACTGCCCTATGGAGGATGGCTGACCTTAGTGTTCACTCATTGGAAAATTCGTATGGTGGGAGACTATGGCACCATGTCTCACCTTACGAATCAGATTATGGTCAGAAGGGCATGTCATATGCAGGATGGTGTTCTGAAAATGAAAAGTGCAGCAAAGGAGATGCTATTGGTGCAGGGACCAGTACGGAATCAGTTCAGGCTACTTATGCCTTGGTGAAGCAGTTGAGTGACCAGAATCAGATGATGCAGAATATGCTGAATAGTGTCACTCAGCTTTGCACTGCTCTTCAGGAATCCTACAAGGAGTTGAGGTTCGCCTTGACAAGGCTGGTATTCAGGGTAGAGAGGATTCTGAGGAAAAGGATGAGTCATCCCATGCTGTTGGTGATGAAGATGATGAAGAGGAGGAGGCAGAAGAGGGGGAGGAAGCACATGAAGAAGATGCTTCAGAGAACCTTGAGGAGGACGAGGATGATGGGACTGAAAATGACTCTAAGCTGATTAATTATTCTCTTTTCTTCTTATTTCTTTTGCTGCTAACCCCTCTTTTCTTAAACTTTCTTTCTGGTTAACCCCCTTCCCAAATTACAAAAACATTTACTCTTCTGTAATTTGGTCTACTACTGGTCTGTAATAACTCTTAATTAGGACAAGTAGCTTTTGGTACTCTGCAGGAACTTTGATAGCATCAGCATCCCTAGAATGCTGTTTGAGCTGATCTATTGGCTTGAATTGTAGTTATCTACTGTTTTTTATGTTCCTTTATTGTACCCTTGATTTATTTTGATGATCCAAAAGGGGGAAGCAGGTTGAAGTCCTGTGATCTTTTCCACCTAATCTTAGGGGGAAGTAGATCTGGTGCTATAACTTGTGTGTGTTGCAGCAACTAGAACAAGGCTGAGCGCCTTGTTAGTGGTGACAGACCAGAAGTGGTTTGGATTTGAGTGTATTCAAAGCACTTTACATCTTTTCACCCTAATGACTTAGAAATAAGTCTAAACACTACTGATGTTCTTCTTGCGGATGCATGTTTAAGTCTAAGAGCTCTGAGTCTAATCAGTATTTGCCTATGGTACTTAGAAACTCTTTCTTAAACTGCTGTCAGTTAGTTGTGAACTGGTGTACTTGTAAATGATGCTTAATCTGCAGGAACAGTACGAGACCAGTGCTTTGAGTTCTTATCTTAAGAATTCAATTTGTTTGAAAAAGTTCCAAAAATTAATGATATTATTTGCAGGGGAACTTCAGGGTTTGTCATCATCAAAAAGGGGAATTTGTTATGTTCCCTATTTTGAGTTTTGAATGATGACAAACCACATTGAAATATTATATTGCATGCATGTTTCGTTTACATGTGTAGGTGCCAAAGTACGAGTTCAATGATAGAAAGACGAAGCTAGTGAAGCCAAGTCTTGAAGAATTGCATGAAGACCAAGATCAAGTTGTAGCTTTTAGGTCTTAGATGCAATGTAAGTGGTATAAAGGTTTTAATGCACTATAAAGGTTTGAAACTAGAGAGATGAGGTAGTTGTGGATGACAAGAAACATCGGATACTTGTCATACACAACTACAAGTAAAACTTGGTTGATTGGAACAATCTGGGAACAGATCTGAACCAGTCCTCTAAGATTTACTTCATGCATTCGTATTTTAGGAAAGTTCTTTCCGCGTAAAATTGATTTTCAAAATACACGGATGCATGTTTGTTATGGAGCAAGATTTCTTAAGTATGGTAAGTGTGTTATATGATATTATAATGAGTATATTTTCCTTGGAATAATTTCCATACTTCCAGAAATGTATACTCTCATAATATCAGTAGACTTACTTACCAAAGGCTTATTTAAGAAGTTCTGCTAGCATTCAAACCTTAAGCTTTTGCACGATAATTATTGATATTCTCTCAGCAAAAGTATTCTCTCTCAGTATTCAAACCTAGCATAACCCTAACCACATAGATATTAAACTACTCTCATTCTAAGCATTTAGGCTGTTTTGCTCGTGAGAGAAAAACTTGTTGTATTTGAGCATCCTGTGAGTTCAGGTTGCTGGGGAAGTTGATCAGGAGCAATTTCATTTGAACCATCATAGTTGGTGGTTGAGTCGAACTTCCAGAGGTGGAAGTTGGAGAATCATCTTGTGCATAGGTGCATAAGTGATTGAGTGTAATTCTTTTGTTATTCTGAGTTGATTAATAAAAGAGTGAGTGAGTGGAGGACGTAGACTTATTTAAAGTCGAACCTCGTTAAATCCTTGTGTTGTTTATTCATTGCTTTTATTTCCGCTGCTAGAGAACTGTTTCTTTACTGTTCTTACAATAATCGAAAAAGTTGCAACATTCGGACAAACACTCAATTCACCCCCCCCCCCTTGAGTGTCTCTTGCACTTACAGTTAGGCCCAAATTACGATGTTGGGCCAAGATGAGCAGGAAAACAACACGAAAAATTGGAATCCAAGAATTCATCTTCTAAGCTCACGAACCCCTTAGAAATGGTAAAAAACTATTCAGACTTTCGAATTGCTCAATTCTAATGTCCGAGCTAGGAGTTAGTCCCAAATTACGATTTTGGGAAAAGATGAGCAAGAAACGGACGCAAAAAATCGGACTTCAACGAATTTAGCTTCTCAACTCACAAAACCCTTAGAAATGGAAAAAAAAAAACATATCAGGCTTTTGAATCGCTCAATTTTGAGGTCTGTGCTAGGAGTTAGTCCCGAATTACAATTTTGAGCCAAGATAAGGACACATACGAGAAAAATTGGGCTGCAAGGAATTCAGCTTCTGAGGCGAACCCCTGAGAAATGGTAAAGAAACATGTCAGGCTTTTGAATCGCTCAATTCTGATGTCCGAAATTACGATTTTGGGACAAGATGAGCAAGAAACGAACGCGAAAAATCGAACTTCAACGCATTTAGCTTCTGAGCTCACGAACCCCTTAGAAATGGTAAAAAAAAAAAAAACAATTCAGGCTTTCGAATCGCTCAATTCTAATTTCCGAGCAAGGAGTTAGTCCCAAATTACGATTTTGGGACAAGATGAGCAAGAAACGAACGCGAAAAATCGGACTTCAACGAATTTAGCTTCTCATCTCACAAAACCCTTAGAAATGGTAAAAAAACATTTCAGGCTTTTCAATCGCTCAATTTTGAGGTCCGAGCAATGAGTTAGTCCCAAATTACAATTTTGAGCCAACATAAGGACACAGACGAGAAAAATTAGGCTGCAAGGAATTAAGCTTCCGAGCTCACGAACCCCTGAGAAATGGTAAAAAAATATGTCAGGCTTTTGAATCGCTCAATTCTGATGTCTAAGGTAGGAGTTAGGTCGAAATTACGAAGTTGGGCCAAGATGAGCATGAAACAAACACGAAAAATCGGACTTCAACGAATTCAACCTATGAGCTTACGAACCCCTGAGAATTGATAAAAAAATCATGTCAGTCTTTAGAATCGTTCAATTGTGATGTCCGAGCTAGGAGTTAGTCCCAAATTACAATTTTGAGCCAAGATGAGAAGGACACAAACGCGAAAAATTGGGTGGCAAGGAATTCAGCTTCTGAGCTCACGAACCCCATAGAAATGGTAAAAAAAACATGTCAGGCTTTGGAATCGCTCAATTCTGATGTTCGAAATAGGAGTTAGGTCGAAATCATGATGTTGGGCCGAGTTGGGCATGAAACAGACACGAAAAATCGAACTTCAACGAATTCAGCTTTTGAGCTCAATTCTGATGTCCAAGCTAGGAGTTAGGCCCAAATTACGATTTTGGACATAGATGAGTAGTAAACAGACACAAATAATTTGAGTGCAAATAATTCTGCTTCTAAGCTCACGAACCCCTTAGAAATGGCAAAAAAGAACATGTCAGGTTTTGGAATCGCTCAATTATGATGTCCGACCTAGGAGTTAGGCCCAAATTACGATGTTTGGCCAAGATGAGCAGGAAACAGACACGAAAAATCGTACTTCAATGAATGCAGCTTCTGAGCTAACGAACCACTTAGGAATGTTAAAAAAACAATTCAGGCTTTTGAATTGCTCAATTCTAATGTCCGAGTTAGGAGTTAGGCCAAAATTACGATTTTGGGCCAAGATGAGCAAGAAACGGACGCGAAAAATCGGACTTCAACGAATTTAGCTTGTCAGCTCACGAACCCGTTAGATATGGTAAAAAAACATTCCAGGCTTTTGAATCGCTTAATTTTGAGGTCCGAGCTAAGAGTTACTCGCAAATTACAATTTTGATCCAAGATGAGAAGGACACAGATGCGAAAAATTGGGCTGCAAGGAGTTTAGCTTCTGAGCTCACGAGCCCCTTAGAAATGGTAAAAAACATGTCAGGCTTTGGAATCGCAGAATTCCGATGACTGAGCTAGGAGTTAGGCTCAAATTATAATTTTGGGCCAGGATGAGCAAGAAAAGGACGCGAAAAATCGGACTTCAACGAATTTAGCTTCTCATCTCACGAACCATTAGAAATGGTAAAAAAAAAAACATTTCAGGCTTTTGAATCGCTCAATTGTGAGGTCCGAGCTAGTAGTTAGTCCCAAATTACAATTTTAAGCCATGATGAGATGGACACAGACGCGAAAAATTGGGCTGCAAGGAATTCAGCTTCTGAGCTCACGATCCCCATAGAAAAGGTAAAAAATACATTTCAGGCTTTGGAATTGCTCAATTATGATGTCCGAGCTAGAAGTTAGGCCCGAATTACGATGTTCGGTCAAGATGAACAGGAAACAAACACGAAAAATCGTAATCCAAGAATTCAGCTTCTAAGCTTACGAACCCCTTAGAAATGGTAAAAAAACAATTCAGGCTTTCGAATCGCTCAATTCTAATGTCCGAGCTAGGAGTTAGTCCCAAATTACGATTTTGGGACAAGATGAGCAAGAAACGGACGCGACAAACCGGACTTCAACGGATTTAGCTTCTCAGTTCATAAAGCCCCTAGAAATGGTAAAAAAACATATCAGGCTTTTGAATCGCTCAAATTTCAGGTCCGAGCTAGGAGTAAGTCCCGAATTACAATTTTGAGCCAATATAAGGACACAAACGAGAAAAATTGGGCTGCACGGAATTCAGATTCTGAGGCAAACCCCTGAGAAATGGTAAAAAAACATGTCAGGCTTTTGAATCGCTCAATTCTGATGTTTGAGCTAGGAGTTAGGCCGAAATTACGATTTTGGGAAAAGATGAGCAAGAAAAGAACGCGAAAAATCGGACTTCAACGAATTTAGCTTCAGAGCTCACGAACCCCTTAGAAATTGTAAAAAAACAATTCAGGCTTTCGAATCGCTCAATTCTAATTTCCGAGCTAGGAGTTAGTCCCAAATTACGATTTTGGGACAAGATGAGCAAGAAACGAACGCGAAAAATTGGACTTCAACGAATTTAGCTTCTCATCTCACAAAACCCTTAGAAATGGTAAAAAAAAACATTTCAGGCTTTTGAATCGCTCAATTTTGAGGTCCGAGCTAGGAGTTAGTCCCAAATTACAATTTTGAGCCAAGATAAGGACACAGACGAGAAAAATTGGTCTGCAAGGAATTAAGCTTCCGAGCTCACGAACCCCTGAGAAATGGTAAAAAAACATGTCAAGCTTTTGAATCGCTCAATTCTGATGTCTAAGGTAGGAGTTAGGTCGAAATTACGATGTTGGGCCAAGATGAGCATGAAACAGACACGAAAAATCAGACTTCAACGAATTCAGCTTCTGAGCTCACCAACCTCTTAGAATTGGTAAAAAATCAATTCAGGCTTTTGAATCGCTCAATGCTGATGTCCGAGCTAGGAGTTAGGCCGAACTTACGATTTGGAGCCAAGATGAGCAAGAAACGGACACGAAAAATTGGACTTCAACTAATTTAGCTTCTCAGCTCACGAACCCTTATAAATGGTAAAACAATCATTACAGGCTTTTGAATCGCTCAATTTTGAGGTCCGAGTTAGGAATTAGTCCCAAATTACAATTTTGAGCCAAGATGAGAAGGACACAGACGCGAAAAATTGGGCTGCAAGGAATTCAGCTTTTGAGCTCACGAACCCTTTAGAAATGGTAGAAAAACATGTCAGGCTTTGGAATCGCTCAATTCTGATGTTCGACATAGGAGTTAAGTCGAAATCATGATGTTGGGCCAAGTTGAGTATGAAACAGACACGAAAAATCAAACTTCAACGAATTCAGCTTTTGAGCTCACGAACCCCTTAGAAATGGTAAAAAAAAACAATTCAGGCTTTCGAATCGCTCAATTCTAATTTCCGAGCTAGGAGTTAATCCTAAATTACGATTTTGGGACAAGATAAGCAAGAAACGAACGCGAAAAAACGTACTTCAACGAATTTAGCTTCTCAGCTCACAAAACCCTTAGAAATGGTATAAAAACATTTCAGGCTTTTGAATCGCTTAATTTTGAGGTCCGAGCTAGGAGTTAGTCCCAAATTACAATTTTGAGCCAAGATAAGAAGGACACAAACGAGAAAATTGGGCTGTAAGGAATTAAGCTTCCGAGCTCACGAACCCCTGAAAAATGGTAAAAAAACATGTCAGGCTTTTGAATCGCTCAATTCTGATGTCTGAGATATGAGTTAGGTCGAAATTACGAAGTTGGGCCAAGATGAGCATGAAACAGACACGGAAAATCGTACTTCAACAAATTCAGCTTCTAGGCTCACCAACCTCTTAGAATTGGTAAAAAACCAATTCAGGCTTTTGAATCGCTCAATTCTGATGTGCGAGCTAGGAGTTAGGCCAAAATTACGATTTGGGGCCAAGATGAGCAAGAAATGTACACGAAAAATTGGACTTGAACTAATTTAGCTTCTCAGCTCAGAACCCTTAGAAATGGTAAAAAATTCATTGCAGGCTTTTGAATCTCTCAATTTTGAGGTCCGAGCTAGGAGTTAGTCCCAAATTACAATTTTGAGCCAAGATGAGAAGGACACAGACGCGAAAAATTGGGCTGCAGGGAATTCAGCTTTTGAGCTCACAAACCCCTTAGAAATGGTAGAAAAACATGTCAGGCTTTGGAATCGCTCAATTCTGATGTTCGAGATAGGAGTTAAGTCAAAATTATGATGTTGGCCTAAGATGAGCATGAAACAGTCACGAAAAATCGAACTTCAACGAATTCAGCTTTTGAGCTCACGAACCCCTTAGAATTCGTAAAAAACCAATTCAGGCTTTTGAATCGCTCAATTCTGATGTCTGAGCTAGGATTTAGATTTTGGACAGAGATGAGTAGTAAACAGACACAAATAATCTGACTGCAAGGAATTCAGCTTCTGAGCTCACGAACCCCTTAGAAATGGTAAAAAGAACATGTCAGGCTTTGGAATCGCTCAATTCTGATGTCCGAGCTTGGAGTTAGGCCCAAATTATGATGTTGGGCCAAGATGAGCAGGAAACAGACATGAAAAATCGTACTTCAACGAATTCAGCTTTTGAGCTCACGCACCCCTTAGAAATGGTAAAAAAACAATTCAGGCTTTCGAATCGCTCAATTCTAATTTCCGAGCTAGGAGTTAATCCTAAATTACGATTTTGGGACAAGATGAGCAGGAAACGAACGCGAAAAATCGTACTTCAACGAATTTAGCTTCTCAGCTCACAACACCCTTAGAAATGGTAAAAAAACATTTCAGGCTTTTGAATCGCTCAATTTTGAGGTCCGAGCTAGGAGTTAGTCCCAAATTACAATTTTGAGCCAAAATAAGAAGGACACAGACGTGAAAAATTGGGTTGCAAGGAATTAAGCTTCCGAGCTCACGAACCCCTGAGAAATGGTAAAAAAACATGTCAGGCTTTTGAATCACTCAATTCTGATGTCTGAGATAGGAGTTATGTCGAAATTACGAAGTTGGGCCAAGATGAGCATGAAACAGACACAAAAATTCGGACTTCAACGAATTCAACTTCGAAGCTTACGAAACCCTTAGAATGGATAAAAAATCATGTCAGTCTTTGGAATCTTTCAATTCTGATGTCCGAGCTAGAAGTTAGGCCCATATTACAATTGTGCACCAAGATGAGAAGGACACAGAAGCGAAAAATTGGGCTACAAGGAACTCAGCTCCCGAGCTCACAAACCCCTTATAAATGGTAAAAAAAACATGTCAGGCTTTAGAATCGCTCAATTCTGATGTCCGATATAGGAGTTAGGTCGAAATTACGATGTTGGGCCAAGATGAGCATGAAACAGACACGAAAAATTGGACTTTAACAAATTCAGCTTCTAAGCTCACCAACCTCTTAGTATTGGTAAAACCAAATACAGGGTTTTGAATCGCTCAATTTTGATGTCCGAGCTAGGAGTTAGGCCGAAATTACGATTTGGGGTGAAGATGAGCAAGAAACATACACGAAAAATTGGACTTCAACTAATTTAGCTTCGCAGCTCAGAACCCTTAGAAATGGTAAAAAATTCATTGCAGGCTTTTGAATCGCTCAATTTTGAGGTCCTAGCTAGGAGTTAGTCCCAAATTACAATTTTGAGCCAAGATAAGAAGGACACAGACGATAAAAATTAGGCTGCAAGGAATTCAGCTTCCGAGCTCAGGAACCCCTGAGAAATGGTAAAAAAACATGTCAGGCTTGGCTCGATTCTGATCTCTGAGATAGGAGTAAAGTCGAAATTACGAAGTTGGCCCAAGATGAGCATGAAACAGACACGAAAATCGGACTTCAACGAATTCAACTTCTGAGCTTACGAACACCTTAGAATTGATAAAAATAAATCATGTCAGTCTTTGGAATCGTTCAATTTTGATGTCCGAGCTAGGAGTTAGTCCCATATTACAATTTTTCGCCAAGATGAGAAGGACACAGACGCGAAAAATTGGGCGGCAAGGAATTCAGCTTCTAAGCTCACTAACCCCATAGAATTGGTAAAAAAAACGTGTTCGGATTTGGAATCGCTAAATTATGATGTCCGATATAGGAGTTAGGTCGAAATTATGATCTTGGGCCAAGATGAGCATGAAACAGACACGAAAAATCGGACTTCAACGAATTCAGCTTCTGAGCTCACCAACCTCTTAGAATTGCTAAAAAAACCAATTCAGGCTTTTGAATCGCTCAATGCTGATCTCCGAGCTAGGAGTTAGGCCAAAATTACGATTTAGGGCCAAGTTGAGCAAGAAACGGACACGAAAAATTGGACTTCAACTTATTTAGCTTCTCAGCTTACGAACCCTTAGAAATGGTAAAAAAATCATTAAAGGCTTTTGAATCGCTCAATTTTGAGGTCCAAGCTAGGAGTTAGTCCCAAATTACAATTTTGAGCCAAGATGAGAAGGACACAGAAGCGAAAAATTGGGCTGCACGGAATTCAGCTTCTGAGCTCACGAACCCCTTAGAAATGGTAGAAAAAATGATGGCTCTGGAATCGCTCAATTCTGATGTTTGACATAAGAGTTAAGTCGAAATTATGATGTTGGGCCAAGATGAGCATGAAACAGACACGAAAAATCGAACTTCAACGAATTCAGCTTTTGAGCTCACGCACCCCTTAGAAATGGTAAAAAAACAATTCAGGCTTTCGAATCGCTCAATTCTAATTTCCGAACTAGGAGTTAATCCTAAATTAAAATTTTGGGACAAGATGAGCAAGAAACGAACGCGAAAAATCGTACTTCAACGAATTTAGCTTCTCAGCTCACAAAACCCTTAGAAATGGTAACAAAATATTTCAGGCTTTTGAATCGCTCAATTTTGAGGTCCGAGCTAGGAGATAGTCCCAAATTACAATTTTTAGCCAAGATAAGAAGGACACAGACGAGAAAAATTGAGTTGCAAGGAATTAAGCTTCCGAGCTCACGAACCCCTGAGAAATGGTAAAAAAACATGTCAGGCTTTTGAATCGCTCAATTCTGATGTCTGAGATAGGAGTTAGGTCGAAATTACGAAGTTCGCCCAAGATCAGCATGAGACAGACACGAAAATCGGACTTCATCGAATTCAACTTCTAAGCTTACGAACACCTTAGAATTGATAAAGATAAATCATGTCAATCTTTGTAATCGTTCAATTTTAATGTCCGAGCTAGGAGTTAGTCCCATATTACAATTTTGAGCCAAGATAAGAAGGACACATACGATAAAAATGGGCTGCAAGGAATTAAACTTCGAAGCTCACGAACCCCTTAGAAATGGTAGAAAAACATGTCAGGCATTGGAATCGCTCAATTTTGATGATCGACATAGGAGTTAAGTCGAATTCATGATGTTGGGCCAAGATGAGCATGAAACAGACACGAAAAATCGAACTTCGACGAATTCAGCTTTTGAGCTCACCAACCCATGAGAAATGGTAAAAAACAATTCACGCTTTTGAATCCCTCAATGCTGATCTCCGAGTTAGGAGTTAGGCCAAAATTACGATTTAGGGCCAAGATGAGCCAGAAACGGACACGAAAAATTGGACTTCAACTTATTTAGCTTCTCTGCTCACGAACCCTTAGAAATGGTAAAAAAATCATTAAAGGCTTTTGATTCGCTCAATTTAGAGGTCCAAGCTAGGAGTTAGTCCCAAATTACAATTTTCAGCGAAGATGAGAAGGACACAGACGCGAAAAATTGGGCTGCAAGGAATTCAGCTTCTGACCTCACGAACCCCTTAGTAATGGTAGAAAAACATGTCAGGCTCTGGAATCGCTCAATTCATATGTTTGACATAAGAGTTAAGTCGAAATTATGATGTTGGGCCAAGAGGAGCATGAAACAGACACGAAAAATCGAACTTCAACGAATTCAGCTTTTTAGCTCACGCACCCCTTAGAAATGGTAAAAAAACAATTCAGGCTTTCGAATCGCTCAATTCTAATTTCCGAGCTAGGAGTTTGATATGATTATTAAACTATGAAGTCTAATAATCTAAGTTTTACTTCCAAGATTTTTCGAAAACAATAATTAACACTCGAACCAGGATATGAATTTAATCAAGAACACTCCTGAACCTTGATTAAAGACTCTAAACACCCTTAAAATCACTCCTGAAATTAAGTTGTTTAACACTAAGAACTAATCACTCCTTGAAAAGTTATTAATGGTTTTCAATTGTAAGCATACAAGCACACAATCAAAGAATAAGTTTAAACACAAAAATCAATCTTAGTTTATTGAAAGAAAACGCCTCCCCTTATATAGGGTACAAGCTATCCTACTTCAACTAGGAAAACATAAAGAAATTATCCTACTCCTACTCTGATTAGACTCCTAATAGACTCCTAAAGATAACATGTACAAGTCACATGTTTATCTTTTTAACAACTTATTACTACTTAAACATAAAACAATAAAGATAAACATAGCAATCCTAATTCAACTAGGATTCTATGTAGCAAGCAAGGAGTAATCCTAATTAGAGTAGGACTCCTCTTCACTTCCCTTCCACACGCCAAAGCTAATCCTAATTAGATTAGGATTCTTCTTTACTCCTTTCCACACGCCAAAGCTAATCCTAATTAGATTAGGATTCCTCTTCATCTAGCTTCCATGTTAGCACACAAGCTAGGACTTGATTTTTGTTCTTGACTTGGAACCCTAAAGTCTCCATGTCAAGTCAATAGGCTCTTGGTTGACCAATGCCTTTGCATCCACATCATTCTCCCCCTCCACAAAAGAATTTGCCCTCAAATTCTCATCATCATAGTAAGGAGATAGATCACCCACATTGAAAGTAGCACTTACACTTCCATACTCATCTGGTAAATCAATCTTGTAAGCACTATCTCCAATGACTCCAACCACCTCAAATGGTCCATCAGCTCGAGGCATTAGCTTGTTTTTCCTTTTGCTAGGAAACCTTTCCTTCCTTAAGTGTATCCATACAAGATCACCAACCTTGAAGCTAGGTTGTTTGCGCCCTTTTTTGCTCTAGTCTTGTATTGGATGTTCATCTTTTCAATCCTTGTTTTAACTTGCTCACAAGTTTTGTTGAATGCTTCCAATCTCTTCTTTGCATCCATATGTATCTCATGTTTAGGCAATGCAACAAAATCAATAGGAAGTAAAGGATTAATACCATACACTACCTCAAATGGTGAATGAGAAGTAGTAGAAGAATGTGCCCTATTATAAGCAAATTCAGCATGAGCAAGCTTGATATCCCAATCCTTTTGAGTCTTACTCACCAATCCCCTTAGCAAAGTCCCCAAAGTCGATTAGTTACCTCAGTTTGGCCATCTGTTTGAGGATGATGACTTGTACTAAAGAGTAACTTAGTCCCTAGCATGCGCCATAAGCACCTCCAAAAATGACTTAGGAATTTAGAATCCCTATCCGAAACAATACTCCTTGGAATGCCATGTAGTTTGATGATCTCTCTAAAGTATAAATCAGCTACATGTGATGCATCATCAGTTTTATGCATAGGAACAAAGTGAGCCATCTTAGAGAAACGATCTACTACACCATAATAGCATCTTTCCCTCTTTGAGTTCTAGGCAATCCCACTATAAAATCCATGCTCACACTATCCCATGGTTGATTAGGCACAGGCAAAGGTGTATAGAGACCTTTATGGAATGTACTCTTAGATTTATGACAAGTAGCAACAATGAGTAACTACTAAGTGAACATCCTTAACCATATGTGGCCAGTAGAAGTTTTCTTGGAGTGTATCAAGGGTCTTTTGAACTCCAAAATGTCCAGCAACTCCTCCACTATGAACCTCCCTTACTAAAAGCCTTCTTACACCACTTTTAGGTATACATAACTTGTTTCCTTTGAAAAGAAACCCTTCATGTAAGACATAAGCACCATCTGGTCGAATCATTTTCTCCTTGAAGTCTTCATCTTCTTTGTATAACTCCTTCAAATGTTCGAACCCTAGCACTTGTGCATCCACAATAGTTAACAAATATGAACGCCTAGACAAGGCATCTGCTACTATGTTGGACTTACCCTCTTTATACCTTGAAAAAAAGTGAATGATTGGAGAAACTCCACCCACTTAGCATGCCTATGATTTAGCTTTTGTTGTCCATGAATGTACTTCAATGCCTCATGATCAGAATGAAGTATGAAAGGTTTTGGTCTAAGATAATGAGACCAATGATCTAATGCACGAACAATAGCATAAAATTCTCTATCATAGTTAGAGTAATTGAGTTTAGCTCCACTCAGTTCTCACTAAAGTATGAAATTGGCCTTTTCTCTTGCAATAGAACAGCTCCAATTCCTACTCCACTTGCATCACACTCTACTTCAAAGAGTTTATGGAAATCAGGTAAAGCTAAAACAGGTGCACAACATAACTTACCTTTTATATCTTCAAACGCCTTTTGTGCTAAAGAAGTCCATGTAAACTCTCCTTTCTTCATCAATCTGTGATAGGTACCATGATAGTAGAGAAATCTCGAATGAACCTTCTATAAAATGATGCCAAACCATGAAAGCTTCGACATTCAGAGACATTCTTAGGTGCTATCCATGTTGAAATTGCCTTGACTTTCTCAGGATCAACATGTACTCCTTCTTGTGACACAATGTATCCCAAAAACGCCACCTTGCTCACAAGAAACTCACACTTCTCTAGCTTTCCATAAAGTTTTTGTTCCCTTAATTTGCTGAATAGTTGGCGCAAATGTTCCAAGTGTTCTTCCACACTCTTGCTATAGATTAGGATATCATCCAAATAAACAACTACAAATTTATTAAGGAAAGGACGAAGTACCTCAGTCATTAACCTCATAAAGGAGCTAGGTGCATTGCATAAGCCAAAGGGCATGACCATCCACTCATACAACCCTTGCTTTGTTTTGAAAGCTGTTTTCCACTCATCTCCTTCCCTAATCCTCATTTGATGATAACCACTTCTTAGATCAATTTTTGAAAAGATGGAGGCGCCATGTAGTTCATCCAGCATGTCTTCCAATCTAGGCATAGGAAACCTATACTTTACTGTGATGTTGTTTACTGCCCTACTATCTATGCACATCCTCCATGTTCCATCTTTCTTAGGTACTAACAAAGCTGGCACAGCACATGGACTCATACTTTCCCTTACATAACCCTTTCAATTAGCTCTTCAATTTGTTTTTGCAACTCTCTAGAGGCCATTGGATCACATCTATAGGCAGGTTTGTTTGGTAATGGTGCGCCTGGAACAAGGTCAATAGCATGTTCAATCCCTCTTAAAGGTGGAAGTCCTTGTGGCAACTCTTCAGGGAAAACATCTTTGAACTCATGCATCAAAGCTTCAAGTTGATCATTCTTATGTGCTTTTATACTTGTATTCACCTGCTTCACAACCAAAGCATAAGCAATACCTCCCTTTTCTATCTCATGGTCGAACTCCTTAGCATTTAGGAACAAACTTGGTGCTTTAGTGGTTGTTTAGGCGCCACTTGAGTAGGGTTTAGAGGATGTAATCTAACCCTTTTTGATCCAACCAACACAGAATAAACATTAGTGTCCCCTTCATGAATAACCTTCCTATCAAATTGCCATGGTCTTCCAAGTAGAAGATGGCATGCACTCATAGGTAACACATCACACCATAAATCATCCTTATAGCCTCCAATAGAGAATGATATAAGTGCTTGTTTCTTCACTCTCAGTCCAGTGCTATCATCTAACCAACTTAATTTGTAGGGTTTAGGGTGTGCCCTTGTGATTAGATTTAGTTTAGACACCACATGATCTGCAATAACATTAGTGCAAGAACCACTATCTATTATCACATTACAAGTATACTCACCTACCTCATCTAGTATGGAAAAGATTCTCCCTTTGTGCCATGTTAGGTGTGTGATCCATGTGTAAGGTGCGCCTAAGCACTCCAAGTAACCTTGAATCATCCTCTGCAAAAGCATCCTCTTCTTCATCACCTTCCTCCATACTTTGCTCCTCTTCAGGGATGAATTCATACTTCTCTTCCTCCTCTTGTAAAGCTAAGTAATGCTTCATGGTAAGAGCTTTCTTGGTAGGACAATTACTTGCTATGTGTCCTCTCCCTTGACACTTAAAGCACTTTCTTAGTTCCTCAAACTTATCCTTAGGTACGGCTACCTTAGGCTTCTCCATGGTAGTGTCTTCCTTAGGTGGAAAACTAGGCTTATTAGGTTCGGACCACTTAGTGTAGGAAGTGGTTGCCTTGCCCTTTGCATTAGAATCAAACCTAGGTATGTATGCTCCCTTAGGTTTCTCCTCCATGTCATGTTCTTCAAACTTCATAGCTAGTTTGGTTACTTCCTCAAAAGTGTGGTAGGAAGAAACTTCAACTCTCTTAGCTATGCTTCTATTCAATCCTTTAATGTATCTTGCTATCTTATGCTTATCTTTCTCCACTATCTCACATATGAGAGCTAATTTTTCGAACTCCATAGTGTAATCATGTACACTTTGGCTACCTTGGTTCATTGATGTAAGCTTTATGAATTGCCTTTGTTCATAATCATCTGGCAAAAACTTATCTTTGAGCTTCCCTTTTAGTTTCTCCCAACTACATAGCTTAGGTTTGTTTTTCTTTGCTCTTTGTGCCTGTAAGCCTTCAAGCCAAATCCCAGCATACTTTGTGAGTCTTATGGCAGCAACTTTGAATGTTTTTCGATCATCAAAGCCCCTATACTCACTTATCTTCTCTAGTTGGCGGATCCACTCTAGTAAATCCTCAGGTTTGCTCTCTCCTGTGTAATCATCAAGCTTTAACCCTTTATCATCTGGGTATGAGGATCTTGGTGGGTGTGATGCAGCTTCATCCCTTTCATCCTCTGAGTGTGCGCCTATGTATGACACACTATTGGGGTTTAGCCTCTTCGTGATGATGTCTGCCATAGCATCTACTCTGGCATCCTTTTGGTTGATGTGTAATGTTATAGAATCTAGGCGTGCATTGATCTCCTTTATGGCCTTAGCTAGGTCAAGTGAGTCGGACATGGTTAAAGATTGGATCTTTGATACTCCCCCTAGTAGGCAAAAATTTTCGGCCCTTCAAAGGATGTGTAACCTTTGCTCTTGATACCACTTGATATGATTATTAAACTATGAAGTCTAATAATCTAAGTTTTACTTCCAAGATTTTTCGAAAACAATAATTAACACTCGAACCAGGATATGAATTTAATCAAGAACACTCCTGAACCTTGATTAAAGACTCTAAACACCCTTAAAATCACTCCTGAAATTAAGTTGTTTAACACTAAGAACTAATCACTCCTGAAAAGTTATTAATGGTTTTCAATTGTAAGCATACAAGCACACAATCAAAGAATAAGTTTAAACACAAAAATCAATCTTAGTTTATTGAAAGAAAACGCCTCCCCTTATATAGGGTACAAGCTATCCTACTTCAACTAGGAAAACATAAAGAAATTATCCTACTCCTACTCTGATTAAGACTCCTAATTAGACTCCTAAAGATAACATGTACAAGTCACATGTTTATCTTTTTAACAACTATATCTTTTTAACTACTTAAACATAAAACAATAAAGATAAACATAGCAATCCTAATTCAACTAGGATTCTATGTAGCAAGTAAGGAGTAATCCTAATTAGAGTAGGACTCCTCTTCACTTCCCTTCCACACGCCAAAGCTAATCCTAATTAGATTAGGATTCTTCTTTACTCCTTTCCACAGCCAAAGCTAATCCTAATTAGATTAGGATTCCTCTTCATCTAGCTTCCATGTTAGCACACAAGCTAGGACTTGATTTTTGTTCTTGACTTGGAACCCTAAAGTCTCCATGGTCAAGTCAATAGGCTCTTGGTTGACCAATGCCTTTGCATCCACATCAGAGTTAATCCTAAATTACGATTTTGGGACAAGATGAGGAAGAAACGAACGCGAAAAATCGTACTTCAACGAATTTAGCTTCTCAGCTCACAAAACCTTTAGAAAAGGTAAAAAACCATTTCAGGCTTTTGAATCGTTCCATTTTGAGGTCCGAGCTAGGAGTTAGTCCCAAATTACAATTTTGAGCCAAGATAAGAAGGACACAGACGAGAAAAATTGGGTTGCAAGGAATTAAGCTTCTGAGCTCACGAACCCCTGAGAAATGGCAAAAAAACATGTCAGGCTTTTGAATCGCTCAATTCTGATGTCTGAGATAGGAGTTAGGTCGAAATTACGAAGTTGGGCCAAGATGAGTTTGAAACAGACACGAAAATTCGGACTTCAACGGAATCAACTTCAAAGCTTACGAACCCCTTAGAATCGATAAAAAATCATGTTAGTCTTTGGATTCTTTCAATTCTGATGTCTGAGCTAGGAGTTAGGCCGATATTACAATTGTGCGCCAAGATGAGAAGGACACAGACGTAAAAAATTGGGCTGCAAGGAATTCAGCTTCTGAGCTCACGAACCCCTTAGAAATGGAAAAATAAACATGTCAGGCTTTAGAATCGCTTAATTCTGATGTCCGATATTGGAGTTAGGTCGAAATTACGATGTTGGGCCAAGATGAGCATGAAACAGACACGAAAAATCGGATCTCAACAATTTCAGCTTCTAAGCTCACCAACCTCTTAGAATTGGTAAAAAACCAATTCAGGGTTTTGAATCGCTCAATTCTGATGTCAGAGCTAGGAGTTAGGCCGAAATTACGATTTGGGGCCAAGATGTGCAAGAAACGTACACGAAAAATTGGACTTCAACTAATTTAGCTTCTCAGCTCAGAACCCTTAGAAATGGTAAAAAATTCATTACAGGTTTTGTAATAGCTCAATTTTGAGGTCCGAGCTAGGAGTTAGTCCCAAATTACAATTTTGAGCCAACTTAAGGACACAGACGAGAAAAATTGGGCTGCAAGGAATTCAGCTTCCGAGCTCACGAACCCTTGAGAAATTGTAAAAAAACATGTCAGGCATTTGAATTGCTCAATTTTGATGTCTGAGATAGGTGTTAGGTCGAAATTACGAAGTTCGCCCAAGATGAGCATGAAACAGACACGAAAAATCGGATTTCATCGAATTCAACTTCTGAGCTTACGAACACCTTAGAATTGATAAAAAAAACCAATTCAGGCTTTTGAATCGCTCAATTCTGATGTCCGAGCTAGGAGTTAGGCCGAAATTACGATTTGGGGCCAAGATGAGCAAGAAACGTACACGAAAAATTGGACTTCAACTAATTTAGCTTCTCAGCTCACGAACCCTTAGAAATGGTAAAAAAATCATTACAGGCTTTTGAATCGCTGAATTTTGAGGTCCGAGCTAGGAGTTAGTCCCAAATTACAATTTTGAGCCAAGATGAAAGGACACATACGCGAAAAATTGGGCTGCAAGTAATTCAGCTTCTGAGCTCACGAGCCCCTTAGAAATGGTAGAAAAACATGTCAGGCTTTGGAATCGCTCAATTCTGATGTTCGGGATAGGAGTTAAGTCGAAATTATGATGTTGGGCCAAGATGAGCATGAAACAGACACGAAAAATCGAACTTCGACGAATTCAGCTTTTGAGCTCACCAACCCATGAGAAATGGTAAAAAACAATTCACGCTTTTGAATCCCTCAATGCTGATCTCCGAGTTAGGAGTTAGGCCAAAATTACGATTTAGGGCCAAGATGAGCCAAAACGGACACGAAAAATTGGACTTCAACTTATTTAGCTTCTCTGCTCACGAACCCTTAAAATGGTAAAAAAATCATTAAAGGCTTTTGATTCGCTCAATTTAGAGGTCCAAGCTAGGAGTTAGTCCCAAATTACAATTTTCAGCGAAGATGAGAAGGACACAGACGCGAAAAATTGGGCTGCAAGGAATTCAGCTTCTGAGCTCACGAACCCCTTAGTAATGGTAGAAAAACATGTCAGGCTCTGGAATCGCTCAATTCATATGTTTGACATAAGAGTTAAGTCGAAATTATGATGTTGGGCTAAGAGGAGCATGAAACAGACACGAAAAATCGAACTTCAACGAATTCAGCTTTTTAGCTCACGGACCCCTTAGAATGGTAAAAAAACAATTCAGGCTTTCGAATCGCTCAATTCTAATTTCCGAGCTAGGAGTTTGATATGATTATTAAACTATGAAGTCTAATAATCTAAGTTTTACTTCCAAGATTTTTCGAAAACAATAATTAACACTCGAACCAGGATATGAATTTAATCAAGAACACTCCTGAACCTTGATTAAAGACTCTAAACACCCTTAAAATCACTCCTGAAATTAAGTTGTTTAACACAAAACTAATCACTCCTGAAAAGTTATTAATGGTTTTCAATTGTAAGCATACAAGCACACAATCAAAGAATAAGTTTAAACACAAAAATCAATCTTAGTTTATTGAAAGAAAACGCCTCCCCTTATATAGGGTACAAGCTATCCTACTTCAACTAGGAAAACATAAAGAAATTATCCTACTCCTACTCTGATTAAGACTCCTAATTAGACTCCTAAAGATAACATGTACAAGTCACATGTTTATCTTTTTAACAACTATATCTTTTTAACTACTTAAACATAAAACAATAAAGATAACATAGCAATCCTAATTCAACTAGGATTCTATGTAGCAAGTAAGGAGTAATCCTAATTAGAGTAGGACTCCCTTCACTTCCCTTCCACACGCCAAAGCTAATCCTAATTAGATTAGGATTCTTCTTTACTCCTTTCCACACGCCTATACTAATCCTAATTAGATTAGGATTCCTCTTCATCTAGCTTCCATGTTAGCACACAAGCTAGGACTTGATTTTTGTTCTTGACTTGGAACCCTAAA
The DNA here is from genome assembly GCF_026745355.1 of Beta vulgaris subsp. vulgaris. Classification (NCBI taxonomy): domain Eukaryota; kingdom Viridiplantae; phylum Streptophyta; class Magnoliopsida; order Caryophyllales; family Amaranthaceae; genus Beta; species Beta vulgaris. The sequence continues at coordinate 31,862,814 of NC_079209.1, forward strand.
GTCTCCATGTCAAGTCAATAGGCTCTTGGTTGACCAATGCCTTTGCATCCACATCATTCTCCCCCTCCACAAAAGAATTTGCCCTCAAATTCTCATCATCATAGTAAGGAGATAGATCACCCACATTGAAAGTAGCACTTACACTTCCATACTCATCTGGTAAATCAATCTTGTAAGCACTATCTCCAATGACTCCAACCACCTCAAATGGTCCATCAGCTCGAGGCATTAGCTTGTTTTTCCTTTTGCTAGGAAACCTTTCCTTCCTTAAGTGTATCCATACAAGATCACCAACCTTGAAGCTAGGTTGTTTGCGCCCCTTGTTTGCTCTAGTCTTGTATTGGATGTTCATCTTTTCAATCCTTGTTTTAACTTGCTCACAAGTTTTGTTGAATGCTTCCAATCTCTTCTTTGCATCCATATGTATCTCATGTTTAGGCAATGCAACAAAATCAATAGGAAGTAAAGGATTAATACCATACACTACCTCAAATGGTGAATGAGAAGTAGTAGAAGAATGTGCCCTATTATAAGCAAATTCAGCATGAGCAAGCTTGATATCCCAATCCTTTTGAGTCTTACTCACCAATCCCCTTAGCAAAGTCCCCAAAGTGCGATTAGTTACCTCAGTTTGGCCATCTGTTTGAGGATGATGACTTGTACTAAAAGTAACTTAGTCCCTAGCATGCGCCATAAGCACCTCCAAAAATGACTTAGGAATTTAGAATCCCTATCCGAAACAATACTCCTTGGAATGCCATGTAGTTTGATGATCTCTCTAAAGTATAAATCAGCTACATGTGATGCATCATCAGTTTTATGCATAGGAACAAAGTGAGCCATCTTAGAGAAACGATCTACTACTACCATAATAGCATCTTTCCCTCTTTGAGTTCTAGGCAAGCCCACTATAAAATCCATGCTCACACTATCCCATGGTTGATTAGGCACAGGTAAAGGTGTATAGAGACCTTTATGGAATGTACTCTTAGACTTATGGCAAGTAGCACAATGAGTAACTACTAAGTGAACATCCTTAACCATATGTGGCCAATAGAAGTTTTCTTGGAGTGTATCAAGGGTCTTTTGAACTCCAAAATGTCCAGCAACTCCTCCACTATGAACCTCCCTTACTAGAAGCCTTCTTACACCACTTTTAGGTATACATAACTTGTTTCCTTTGAAAAGAAACCCTTCATGTAAGACATAAGCACCATCTGGTCGAATCATTTTCTCCTTGAAGTCTTCATCTTCTTTGTATAACTCCTTCAAATGTTCGAACCCTAGCACTTGTGCATCCACAATAGTTAACAAATATGAACGCCTAGACAAGGCATCTGCTACTATGTTGGACTTACCCTCCTTATACCTTGAAGAAAAAGTGAATGATTGGAGAAACTCCACCCACTTAGCATGCCTATGATTTAGCTTTTGTTGTCCATGAATGTACTTCAATGCCTCATGATCAGAATGAAGTATGAAAGGTTTTGGTCTAAGATAATGAGACCAATGATCTAATGCACGAACAATAGCATAAAATTCTCTATCATAGTTAGAGTAATTGAGTTTAGCTCCACTCAATTTCTCACTAAAGTATGAAATTGGCCTTTTCTCTTGCAATAGAACAGCTCCAATTCCTACTCCACTTGCATCACACTCTACTTCAAAGAGTTTATGGAAATCAGGTAAAGCTAAAACAGGTGCACAACATAACTTACCTTTTATATCTTCAAACGCCTTTTGTGCTAAAGAAGTCCATGTAAACTCTCCTTTCTTCATCAATTCTGTGATAGGTACCATGATAGTAGAGAAATCTCGAATGAACCTTCTATAAAATGATGCCAAACCATGAAAGCTTCGACATTCAGAGACATTCTTAGGTGCTATCCATGTTGAAATTGCTTTGACTTTCTCAGGATCAACATGTACTCCTTCTTGTGACACAATGTACCCCAAAAACGCCACCTTGCTCACAAGAAACTCACACTTCTCTAGCTTTCCATAAAGTTTTTGTCCCTTAACTTGTTGAATAGTTGGCGCAAATGTTCCAAGTGTTCTTCCACACTCTTGCTATAGATTAGGATATCATCCAAATAAACAACTACAAATTTATTAAGGAAAGGACGAAGTACCTCAGTCATTAATCTCATAAAGGAGCTAGGTGCATTGCATAAGCCAAAGGGCATGACCATCCACTCATACAACCCTTGCTTTGTCTTGAAAGCTGTTTTCCACTCATCTCCTTCCCTAATCCTCATTTGATGATAACCACTTCTTAGATCAATTTTTGAAAAGATGGAGGCGCCATGTAGTTCATCCAACATGTCTTCCAATCTAGGCATAGGAAACCTATACTTTACTGTGATGTTGTTTACTGCCCTACTATCTATATGCACATCCTCCATGTTCCATCTTTCTTAGGTACTAACAAAGCTGGCACAGCACATGGACTCATACTTTCCCTTACATAACCCCTTTCAATTAGCTCTTCAATTTGTTTTTGCAACTCTCTAGAGGCCATTGGATCACATCTATAGGCAGGTTTGTTTGGTAATGGTGCGCCTGGAACAAGGTCAATAGCATGTTCAATCCCTCTTAAAGGTGGAAGTCCTTGTGGAACTCTTCAGGGAAAACATCTTTGAACTCATGCATCAAAGCTTCAAGTTGATCATTCTTATGTGCTTTTATACTTGTATTCACCTGCTTCACAACCAAAGCATAAGCAATACCTCCCTTTTCTATCTCATGGTCGAACTCCTTAGCATTTAGGAACAAACTTGGTGCTTTAGGTGGTTGTTTAGGCGCCACTTGAGTAGGGTTTAGAGGATGTAATCTAACCCTTTTTGATCCAACCAACACAGAATAAACATTAGTGTCCCCTTCATGAATAACCTTCCTATCAAATTGCCATGGTCTTCCAAGTAGAAGATGGCATGCACTCATAGGTAACACATCACACCATAAATCATCCTTATAGCTTCCAATAGAGAATGATATAAGTGCTTGTTTCTTCACTCTCATCCCAGTGCTATCATCTAACCAACTTAATTTGTAGGGTTTAGGGTGTGCCCTTGTGATTAGATTAGTTTAGACACCACATGATCTGCAATAACATTAGTGCAAGAACCACTATCTATTATCACATTACAAGTATACTCACCTACCTTGCATCTAGTATGGAAAAGATTCTCCCTTTGTGCCATGTTAGGTGTGTGATCCATGTGTAAGGTGCGCCTAAGCACTCCAAGTAACCTTGAATCATCCTCTGCAAAAGCATCCTCTTCTTCATCACCTTCCTCCATACTTTGCTCCTCTTCAGGGATGAATTCATACTTCTCTTCCTCCTCTTGTAAAGCTAAGTAATGCTTCATTGTAAGAGCTTTCTTGGTAGGACAATTACTTGCTATGTGTCCTCTCCCTTGACACTTAAAGCACTTTCTTAGTTCCTCAAACTTATCCTTAGGTACGGCTACCTTAGGCTTCTCCATGGTAGTGTCTTCCTTAGGTGGAAAACTAGGCTTATTAGGTTCGGACCACTTAGTGTAGGAAGTGGTTGCTTGCCCTTTGCATTAGAATCAAACCTAGGTGTATGCTCCCTTAGGTTTCTCCTCCATGTCATGTTCTTCAAACTTCATAGCTAGTTTGGTTACTTCCTCAAAAGTGTGGTAGGAAGAAACTTCAACTCTCTTAGCTATGCTTCTATTCAATCCTTTAATGTATCTTGCTATCTTATGCTTATCTTTCTCCACTATCTCACATATGAGAGCTAATTTTTCGAACTCCATAGTGTAATCATGTACACTTTGGCTACCTTGGTCATTGATGTAAGCTTTATGAATTGCCTTTGTTCATAATCATCTGGCAAAAACTTATCTTTGAGCTTCCCTTTTAGTTTCTCCCAACTACATAGCTTAGGTTTGTTTTTCTTTGCTCTTTGTGCCTGTAAGCCTTCAAGCCAAATCCCAGCATACTTTGTGAGTCTTATGGCAGCAACTTTGAATGTTTTTCGATCATCAAAGCCCCTATACTCACTTATCTTCTCTAGTTGGCGGATCCACTCTAGTAAATCCTCAGGTTTGCTCTCTCCTGTGTAATCATCAAGCTTTAACCCTTTATCATCTGGGTATGAGGATCTTGGTGGGTGTGATGCAGCTTCATCCCTTTCATCCTCTGAGTGTGCGCCTATGTATGACACACTATTGGGGTTTAGCCTCTTCGTGATGATGTCTGCCATAGCATCTACTCTGGCATCCTTTTGGTTGATGTGTAATGTTATAGAATCTAGGCGTGCATTGATCTCCTTTATGGCCTTAGCTAGGTCAAGTGAGTCGGACATGGTTAAAGATTGGATCTTTGATACTCCCCCTAGTAGGCAAAAATTTTCGGCCCTTCAAAGGATGTGTAACCTTTGCTCTTGATACCACTTGATATGATTATTAAACTATGAAGTCTAATAATCTAAGTTTTACTTCCAAGATTTTCTCGAAAACAATAATTAACACTCGAACCAGGATATGAATTTAATCAAGAACACTCCTGAACTTGATTAAAGACTCTAAACACCTTAAAATACTCCTGAAATTAAGTTGTTTAACACTAAGAACTAATCACTCCTGAAAAGTTATTAATGGTTTTCAATTGTAAGCATACAAGCACACAATCAAAGAATAAGTTTAAACACAAAAATCAATCTTAGTTTATTGAAAGAAAGCCTCCCCTTATATAGGTACAAGCTATCCTACTTCAACTAGGAACATAAAGAAGTTATCCTACTCCTACTCTGATTAAGACTCCTAATTAGACTCCTAAAGATAACATGTACAAGTCACATGTTTATCTTTTTAACAACTATATCTTTTAACTACTTAAACATAAAACAATAAAGATAAACATAGCAATCCTAATTCAACTAGGATTCTATGTAGCAAGTAAGGAGTAATCCTAATTAGAGTAGGACTCCTCTTCACTTCCCTTCCACACGCCAAAGCTAATCCTAATTAGATTAGGATTCTTCTTTACTCCTTTCCACACGCCAAAGCTAATCCTAATTAGATTAGGATTCCTCTTCATCTAGCTTCCATGTTAGCACACAAGCTAGGACTTGATTTTTGTTCTTGACTTGGAACCTAAAGTCTCCATGGTCAAGTCAATAGGCTCTTGGTTGACCAATGCCTTTGCATCCACATCAGAGTTAATCCTAAATTACGATTTTGGGACAAGATGAGGAAGAAACGAACGCGAAAAATCGTACTTCAACGAATTTAGCTTCTCAGCTCACAAAACCTTTAGAAAAGGTAAAAAACCATTTCAGGCTTTTGAATCGTTCCATTTTGAGGTCCGAGCTAGGAGTTAGTCCCAAATTACAATTTTGAGCCAAGATAAGAAGGACACAGACGAGAAAAATTGGGTTGCAAGGAATTAAGCTTCTGAGCTCACGAACCCCTGAGAAATGGCAAAAAAACATGTCAGGCTTTTGAATCGCTCAATTCTGATGTCTGAGATAGGAGTTAGGTCGAAATTACGAAGTTGGGCCAAGATGAGTTTGAAACAGACACGAAAATTCGGACTTCAACGGAATCAACTTCGAAGCTTACGAACCCCTTAGAATCGATAAAAAATCATGTTAGTCTTTGGATTCTTTCAATTCTGATGTCTGAGCTAGGAGTTAGGCCGATATTACAATTGTGCGCCAAGATGAGAAGGACACAGACGTAAAAAATTGGGCTGCAAGGAATTCAGCTTCTGAGCTCACGAACCCCTTAGAAATGGAAAAATAAACATGTCAGGCTTTAGAATCGCTTAATTCTGATGTCCGATATTGGAGTTAGGTCGAAATTACGATGTTGGGCCAAGATGAGCATGAAACAGACACGAAAAATCGGATCTCAACAATTTCAGCTTCTAAGCTCACCAACCTCTTAGAATTGGTAAAAAACCAATTCAGGGTTTTGAATCGCTCAATTCTGATGTCAGAGCTAGGAGTTAGGCCGAAATTACGATTTGGGGCCAAGATGTGCAAGAAACGTACACGAAAAATTGGACTTCAACTAATTTAGCTTCTCAGCTCAGAACCCTTAGAAATGGTAAAAAATTCATTACAGGGTTTTGAATAGCTCAATTTTGAGGTCCGAGCTAGGAGTTAGTCCCAAATTACAATTTTGAGCCAACTTAAGGACACAGACGAGAAAAATTGGGCTGCAAGGAATTCAGCTTCCGAGCTCACGAACCCCTGAGAAATTGTAAAAAAACATGTCAGGCATTTGAATTGCTCAATTTTGATGTCTGAGATAGGTGTTAGGTCGAAATTACGAAGTTCGCCCAAGATGAGCATGAAACAGACACGAAAAATCGGATTTCATCGAATTCAACTTCTGAGCTTACGAACACCTTAGAATTGATAAAAAAAACCAATTCAGGCTTTTGAATCGCTCAATTCTGATGTCCGAGCTAGGAGTTAGGCCGAAATTACGATTTGGGGCCAAGATGAGCAAGAAACGTACACGAAAAATTGGACTTCAACTAATTTAGCTTCTCAGCTCACGAACCCTTAGAAATGGTAAAAAAATCATTACAGGCTTTTGAATCGCTGAATTTTGAGGTCCGAGCTAGGAGTTAGTCCCAAATTACAATTTTGAGCCAAGATGAGAAGGACACATACGCGAAAAATTGGGCTGCAAGTAATTCATCTTCTGAGCTCACGAGCCCCTTAGAAATGGTAGAAAAACATGTCAGGCTTTGGAATCGCTCAATTCTGATGTTCGGGATAGGAGTTAAGTCGAAATTATGATGTTGGGCCAAGATGAGCATGAAACAGACACGAAAAATAGAACTTCAACGAATTCAGCTTTTGAGCTCACGAACCCCTTAGAATTCGTAAAAAACCAATTCAGGCTTTTGAATCGCTCAATTTTGATGTCCGAGCTAGGAGTTAGGCCCAAATTACGATTTTGGACATAGATGAGTAGTAAACAGACACAAATAATCTAACTGCAAAGAATTCAGCTTCGGAGCTCACGAACCCCTTAGAAATGGTAAAAAAGAACATGTCAGGCTTTGGAATCGCTCAATTATGATGTTCGAGCTAGGAGTTAGGCCCAAACTATGATGTTGGGCCAAGGTGAGCAGGAAACAGACAATGAATGCATCTTCTGAGCTCAAGAACCACTTAGGAATGGTAAAAAAACAATTTAGGTTTTTGATTTGGTCAATTCTAATGTTCGAGCTAGGAGTTAGGCCAAAATTACGATTTCGGGCCAAGATGAGCAAGAAACGGACGCGAAAAATCGGACTTCAACAAATTTAGATTCTCAGCTCACGTTAGATATGGTAAAAAAACATTTCAGGCTTTTGAATCGCTTAATTTTAAGGTCCGAGCTAGGAGTTACTCCCAAATTACAATTTAGAGCCAAGATGAGAAGGACACAGACGCGAAAAATTGGGCTGCAAGGAATTCAGCTTCTGAGCTCACGAGTCGCTTAGAAATGGTAAAAAAACATGTCAGGCTTTGGAATCGCTCAATTTTGATGTCCGAGATATGAGTTAGGTCGAAATTACTGGGCCAATATGAGCATGAAACAGACACGAAAAATCATAGTTCAAAAAATTCAGCTTCTAAGCTCACGAACCCCATGGAAATGCTAAAAAAAACAATTCAAGCTTTTTAATCGCTCAATTCTAATGTCCAAGCTAGGAGTTAGGCCCAAATTACGATTTTAGGCCATGATGAGCAAGGAACGGACGCGAAAAATCCGACTTCAACGAATTTAGCTTCTCAGCTCACGATCCCCTTGGAAATGGTAAAAAAAACACATTTCAGGCTTTTGAATCGCTCAATTTTTAGGTTTTAGCTAGGAGTTATGTCAAATTACAATTTTGAGCCAAGATGAGAAGGACACAGACGTGAAAAATTGGGCTGCAAGGAATTCAGCTTCTGAGCTCACGAGTCCCTTAGAAATGGTTAAAAAAACATGTCAGGCTTTGGAATCGCTCAATTCCGATGTCTAAGCAAGGAGTTAGGCCCAAATTACGATTTTGGGCCAGGATGATCAAGAAAAGGACGCGAAAAATCGGACATCAACGAATTTAGCTTCTCAGTTCATGAACCCTTAGAAATGGTAAAAAAAAAAATTTCAGGCTTTTGAATCGCTCAATTTTGAGGTCCGAGCTAGTAATTAGTCCCAAATTACCATTTTAAGCCGAGATATTGGGCTGCAAGGAATTCAACTTCTAAGCTCATGATCCCCATAGAAATGGTAAAAAAAACAGGTCAGGCTTTGGAATAGCTCAATTATGATGTCCGAGCTAGGAGTTAGGCCCAAATTACGATGTTGGGCCAAGATGAGCAGGAAAGAAACACGAAAAATAGGAATCCAAGAATTCAGCTTCTGAACTCACGAACCACTTAGAAATGGTAAAAAAACAATTCAGGCTTTCGAATCGCTCAATTTTAATGTCCGAGCTAGGAGTTCGTCCCAAATTACGATTTTGGGACAAGATGAGCAAGAAGCGGACGCGAAAAATCGGACTTCAACGAATTTAGCTTCTCAGCTCAAAAAACCCTTAGAAATGGAAAAAAAACATATCAGGCTTTTGGATCGCTCAATTTTGAGGTCCGAGTTAGGAGTTAGTCCCGAATTACAATTTTGAGCCAAGATAAGGACATAGACGAGAAAAATTGGGCTGCAAGGAATTCAGCTTCTGAGCCGAAACCCTGAGAAATGGTAAAAAAAACATGTTAGGCTTTTGAATCGTTCAATTCTGATGTCCGAGGTAGGAGTTAGGCCGAAATTACGATTTTGGGACAAGATGAGCAAGAAACGTACGCGAAAAATCGGACTTCAAAGAATTTTGCTTCTGAGCTCCCGAACCCCTTAGAAATTGTAAAAAAAACAATTCAGGCTTTCGAATCGCTCAATTCTAATTTCCGAGCTAGGAGTTAGTCGTAAATTACGATTTTGGGACAAGATGAGCAAGAAACGGACGCGAAAAATCGTACTTCAACGAATTTAGCTTCTCGGCTCACAAAACCCTTAGAAATGGTAAAAAAACATTTCAGGCTTTTGAATCACTCAATTTTGAGGTCCGAGCTAGGAGTTAGTCCCAAATTACAATTTTGAGCCAAGATAAGGACACAAACGAGAAAAATTGGGTTGCAAGGAATTCAACTTCCGAGCTCACGGACCCCTGAGAAATGGTAAAAAAACATGTCAGGCTTTTGAATCGATCAATTTTGATGTCTAAGGTAGGATTTAGGTCGAAATTACAAAGTTGGCCCAAGATGAGCATGAAACAGACACTAAAAATCGGACTTCAACGAATTCAACTTCTGAGCTTACGAACCCCTTAGAATTGATAAAAAAATCATGTCAGTCTTTGGAATCGTTCAATTCTGATGTCCGAGCTAGGAGTTAGTCCCATATTACAATTTTGCGCCAAGATGAGAAGGACACAGACGCGAAAAATTGGGTTGCAAGGAATTCAGCTTCTGAGCTCACGAACCCCTTAGAAATGGTAAAAAACATGTCAGGTTTGGAGTCGCTCAATTCTGATGTCCGATATAGGAGTTAGGTCGATATTACGATGTTGGGCCAAGATGAGCATGAAACAGACACGAAAAATCGGACTTCAACGAATTCAACTTCTAAGCTCCTCAACCTCTTAGAATTGCTAAAAAAGCCAATTCAGGGTTTTGAATCGCTCAATTCTGATGTCCGAGCTGGAGTTAGGCCGGAATTACGATTTGGGGCCAAGATGAGCAAGAAACGTACACGAAAAATTGGACTTCAACTAATTTAGCTTTTCAGCTCACGAACCCTTAGAAATGGTAAAAAAATCATTACAGGCTTTTGAATCGCTCAATTTTGAGGTCCGAGCTAGGAGTTAGTCCCAAAATTAAAATTTTGAGCCAAAGATGAGAAGGACACAAACGCGAAAAATTGGGCTGCAAGGAATTCAGCTTCTGAGCTCACGAACCACTTAGAAATGGTAGAAAAACATGTCAGGCTTTGGAATCGCTCAATTCTGATGTTCGAGATAGGAGTTAAGTCGAAATTATGATGTTGGGCCAAGATGAGCATGAAACAGACACGAAAAATCGAACTTCAACGAATTCAGCTTTTGAGCTCACGAACCCCTTAGAATTCATAAAAAAACCAATTCAGGGTTTTGAATCGCTCAATTCTGATGTCCGAGCTAGGAGTTAGGCCCAACTTACGATTTTGGACATAGATGAGTAGTAAACAGACACAAATAATCTGACTGCAAAGAATTCAGCTTCTAAGCTCACGAACCCCTTAGACATGGTAAAAAAGAACATGTCAGTCTTTGGAATCCCTCAATTATGATGTCCGAGCTAGGATTTAGGCCCAAATTATGATATTGGGCCAAGATAAGTAGCAAACAGACACGAAAAATCGTACTTCAACAACTGCAGCTTCTGAGCAAACGAACCACTTAGAAATGGTAAAAAAACAATTCAGGCTTTTGAGTTGCTCAATTCTAATGTCCGAGCTAGGATTTAGGCCAAAATTACGATTTTGGGCCAAGATGAGCAAGAAACAGACGCGAAAAATCGGACTTCAACGAATTTAGATTCTCAGCTCACGAACCCCTTAGATATGGTACAGACACATTTTAGGCTTTTGAATCGCTTAATTTTGAGGTCCGAGCTAGGAGTTAGTCCATATTACAATTTTGAGCCAAGAAGAAAAGGACACAGATGCAAAAAATTGGGTTGCAAGAATTCAGCTTCTGAGCTCACGAACCCCTTAGAAATGGTAAAAAAACATGTCAGGGTTTGGAGTCGCTCAATTCTGATGTCCGATATAGGAGTTAGGTCGATATTACGATGTTGGGCCAAGATGAGCATGAAACAGACACGAAAAATCGGACTTCAACGAATTCAACTTCTAAGCTCCTCAACCTCTTAGAATTGCTAAAAAAGCCAATTCAGGATTTTGAATCGCTCAATTCTGATGTCCGAGCTTGGAGTTAGGCCGGAATTACGATTTGGGGCCAAGATGAGCAAGAAACGTACACGAAAAATTGGACTTCAACTAATTTAGCTTTTCAGCTCACGAACCCTTAGAAATGGTAAAAAAATCATTAAAGGCTTTTGATTCGCTCAATTTAGAGGTCCAAGCTAGGAGTTAGTCCCAAATTACAATTTTCAGCCAAGATAAGAAGGACACAGACGCGAAAAATTGGGCTGCAAGGAATTCAGCTTCTGAGCTCACGAACCCCTTAGTAATGGTAGAAAAACATGTCAGGCTCTGGAATCGCTCAATTCATATGTTTGACATAAGAGTTAAGTCGAAATTATGATGTTGGGCCAAGATGAGCATGAAACAGACACGAAAAATCGAACTTCAACGAATTCAGCTTTTGAGCTCACGAACCCCTTAGAATTCGTAAAAAAACCAATTCAGGGTTTCGAATCGCTCAATTCTGATGTCCGAGCTAGGAGTTTAGGGCCCAACTTACGATTTTGGACATAGATGAGTAGTAAACAGACACAAATGATTTGACTACAAGGAATTCAGCTTCTGAGCTCACGAACCCCTTAGACTGGTAAAAAGAACATGTCAGTCTTTGGAATCGCTCAATTATGATGTCCGAGCTAGGATTTAGGCCCAAATTATGATGTTGGGCCAAGATGAGTAGCAAACAGACACGAAAAATCGTACTTCAACAAATGCAGCTTCTGAGCAAACGAACCACTTAGAAATGGTAAAAAAACAATTCAGGCTTTTGAGTTGCTCAATTCTAATGTCCGAGCTAGGATTTAGGCCAAAATTACGATTTTGGGCCAAGATGAGCAAGAACAAGACGCGAAAAATCGGACTTCAACGAATTTAGATTCTCAGCTCACGAACCCCTTAGATATGGTAAAGACACATTTTAGGCTTTTGAATCGCTTAATTTTGAGGTCCGAGCTAGGAGTTAGTCCCATATTACAATTTTGAGCCAAGATGAGAAGGACACAGACGCGAAAAATTGGGTTGCAAAGAATTCAGCTTCTGAGCTCACGAACCCCTTAGAAATGGTAAAAAAAACATGTCAGGGTTTGGAGTCGCTCAATTCTGATGTCCGATATAGGAGTTAGGTCGATATTACGATGTTGGGCCAAGATGAGCATGAAACAGACACGAAAAATCGGACTTCAACGAATTCAACTTCTAAGCTCCTCAACCTCTTAGAATTGCTAAAAAAGCCAATTCAGGGTTTTGAATCGCTCAATTCTGATGTCCGAGCTTGGAGTTAGGCCGGAATTACGATTTGGGCCAGATGAGCAAGAAACGTACACGAAAAATTGGACTTCAACTAATTTAGCTTTTCAGCTCACGAACCCTTAGAAATGGTAAAAAAATCATTACAGGCTTTTGAATCGCTCAATTTTGCGGTCCGAGCTAGGAGTTAGTCCCAAAATTAAAATTTTGAGCCAAGATGAGAAGGACACAAACGCGAAAAATTGGGCTGCAAGGAATTCAGCTTCTGAGCTCACGAACCACTTAGAAATGGTAGAAAAACATGTCAGGCTTTTGGAATCGCTCAATTATGATTCGAGATAGGAGTTAAGTCGAAATTATGATGTTGGGCCAAGATGAGCATGAAACAGACACGAAAAATTGAACTTCAACGAATTCAGCTTTTGAGCTCACGAACCCCTTAGAATTCGTAAAAAAACCAATTCAGGGTTTTGAATCGCTCAATTCTGATGTCCGAGCTAGGAGTTAGGCCCAACTTACGATTTTGGACATAGATGAGTAGTAAACAGACACAATAATCTGACTGCAAAGAATTCAGCTTCTAAGCTCACGAACCCCTTAGACATGGTAAAAAAGAACATGTCAGTCTTTGGAATCGCTCAATTATGATGTCCGAGCTAGGATTTAGGCCCAAATTATGATGTTGGGCCAAGATGAGTAGGAAACAGACACGAAAAATCGTACTTCTACAAATGCAGCTTCTGAGCAAACGAACAACTTAGAAATGGTAAAAAAACAATTCAGGCTTTTGAGTTACTCAATTCTAACGTCCGAGCTAGGATTTAGGCCAAAATCACGATTTATG
>NC_079209.1:31911034-31935170 GCF_026745355.1 Beta vulgaris subsp. vulgaris
AAATCCGACAGAATTTCCTTTGAAAATAGGACAACGCTAAAGCGAAAAAAATAATATAAACCTGTTACAATTTCAATTTATAAAATATTTTCAAATCCCAAAGCTGAACAACCTCAACGCTTTCGCGGAGCAACAACCAACAGAGAATCAGGAGCACTAGCTAACAATTTTTAAATGAAGATATAGATTATAGAAAATAAACGATTGACTATTACAAGTGGAGCGTCCTCACTTCAATAACAAATATAATACTGCACCATCTCGTATTCCCTTCAACTTGTAAAAGAATAACTCACGACTTCAACCTGAAACATATAAAATACTGCCACCCACCAAGTGACAGGCCACGGAAATGACAAAACAACATGCACACATCAGCAAAGCTGAGTACTAAACCCATAAATAAGAGTAACACATGCTTTGGTGGCTTTTACTTGAAAACGACTTAGCAGTCAACATAAGTTCAATAATCACATCCATCATAGCATGCTTAACAACAATCATCTTGTTGAACATACATATTATATTTCCAAATCCACGTTTTATAATACATCATCAATCACATGGTAACAAACACAATAAGGTGACTCTCAACACTACCATGTTTCTATATTCTCATTTAGTCGACCTGTCAACTTACCACGATTCCACAATAGGAGTTTAAGATCACCAACTTTGATATAAGCAATATACTTTACTACCTTTAATTGATTTCTTATCAGAAATCCAAACTTATGCTTTGATACTCTATCAATCATTCTCTTATATTGTCGTACATAAACCCTTATCAGGCAATAAACAACATAACAACTTCCATCATAACGATTCCTTATCGGAAATCCAATAACGAGATATGATTCCTTATTAGGAATCTAACGTTAGTATCACTTACCATAATATGCTTCCTTATCAGGAAACCAATATCGATATTCATATTCATATATTAAATAAACATTCATTACTTACCTGATATGATTCCTTATCGGGAATCCAATATCGATATACCTTTCATACTTTGCGATACCATCCTTTTTAACTAGGGGGAAAGAGAACGCGGCGGAGGAGACAAAGCTTACACTCCGACAGTGGGGGTCGTCACCCAACCATTCACTTTACTTTTGGCCAATAACCGCGACTAGTCCGGAGTACATTTTTCCGCTGTCTATCAGCCATCCACAGGTTTCACATTACCTGATATACGCCCGATTATCGCCCATAGAGCAATGGGCAGTTTCCCTGTTGGGGCCCCAAGGTTCACAGTCCATGGGCACTGTTCATGTCACCTCATCCGTCGACTCAGACGAGGCTACTTCCCCTTTCAGATCCTTTCGATTATCGTTCAAACTCAATCGCCATTCTAAGAACTATTCCATTAGATTATATAATCCTTGATAATCATTGAACAACAAGCAAGGCTTCTTCTTAGAGAGTTATAATCACTTAAGTATTTCAAGGTCAATATAGTTATGCATTCCGATTCAACTCAATTACAATTACAAAACATACTTACCACACAAGTAACCAATCATATTCTGTAAAAATACCCAACCATAGTGATAATAGGTCTCTCAGCTAGAATTAACTAGCGAGAGTTATTAACCCGATTCCACACATCACATACTTTTGCAGATAGATAGTTCATATTCGTTTTCACTTCACCGATATCTATGTAGACTCATCTCAATAATGATAATAACCGTTATCAAACACCATCAACAATTACAATAAGTCTCTCTCTTAGAATTAATTAAGGAGAGTTAGTGTAGATTCCACAACCCGAGATTCATAAAACAAAGGTCGATTAGACCTAATCAATTATAGGCCATGTTATCTCGTAAGTTTGATTCCAATATCATTACAAATACCAACCATTAATGGATCATATTCTTACTTAGTATAGCGAGTCAACCTCCCTTCCAATTAGAAGTCATTTAATTATAAAACTCAACCTACTTTTAAAGTAATGCACAAACTTGCACTTACATAAGTAATCTCATAAACCAACTTAGTCCTTCGAACTCTAGTCAATCAACATCACTTTATTATATTATTCTATTTATAGTCATCCAATTAAAATACTTTATCGAACACATCTTCACTAATCTAATCCATAGTTAAGTAATCTAACTTTCATACCCTTCACATTATTATAGTATTAGTTAATCCTTTCTTTGGCTTCGTGTGAGGCTATTAATTAGGTTGACCCATTTAAGCAGTCTACTCAAACTATTCTTTCCCATATTATCATTGATAACTCTAGTCAGATTTTCATATAACTAATCTTTTATTTATAGAGTTACACCCAACCAATTCTAGAACATTTAGTTATAAGTAGAACACTATCACACACTTACCACATCAATCAGCTTATTAATATAGTATATACCTTAACAAAATGATAACTTACAATTAGAATTCTAATTATATATTAGGTATACCACCTTCCACAATTCAGTGAACTTCCATCGAAAACATAGAAATAACTTTCATGTATCGCATAAACAAAATCAATAACATAATTTCATTACTATATCAAACTGTTACTCGAGCCGCCTTTAAACACTAACAAGGATCATTTAAGCCAAAAATCATGACTTCTATAACATTATTAACAATGAACTCGAACAACTATTCTGATTGATAACATGAATATTATTCAAGGATTAACAACTTTCTATTAACATTATAACTAAGAAAGATAAAGTGTCTTTTATTAATTCACCACATTCCAATTCTTTCATCATTAACTAATAAGTATTTCTCATCTAACTTAATTACGTAAAACTAGCTCAATTACTTTTCTTAAATAAGAATCATCTCTCATGAGTCTAATTACAACTCATTGATTAGAAGAATTAAACTAACATATTCACTCTTATGCTAATAACCTTCTAAGAATAATCATGGCTAATCAAATAACTCTTCGATCCATAACTCAATTCATGATTCCACTCCAATAATATTAGGTAATGTCAATTATCCTTTCTCACTAATTAACTAATCAAATAAACCAATCCAAGTAATATCAATAATCATATCTTGTTACTCTTATTGTAAACGATTCTACGAATTTAAATTACAAACTCTAGTAAAATGAACAATTCAATAGATTACTTACTATCCAACGTGGCGAGAGTAAAACTTCTGTTATTTCCCTAGGAACACTACAAGAGGGGGGGTGAATTGTAGGTGTAGAAATAAACGTAACTTTTTGCGGAAATTAAAACTTAAACGAATAAACAAGCTAAAGGAACACAAGGGATTTTTACGAGGAAAAACTTCTTGGGCCCAACAAGAAGAAACAACCTCGACCACTAGGGATTTTAAACTCAACACTTTCACTAATTAGGCCAAACAACTCTGTTACAACCTAATTCTAACTCGAGCCCTACCTTGAGTTCCTAAACTCAAGTTCCTGAACCACTGTTCCCTTAACAGCAGTTCCTCTCAACTTCACTCGAAGTTTTCTCACACATACAAGCTTCACTCAAAGCCTTTCTCTTACAGAACTTCACTCAAAGTTCCCTTACCCAAAAACCAAAATACAATTGATCGAAATAAGCTTAGTGGAATTAGAGTAAGAAGGCAAAGAACAAATGGCTATTATGAGAGAATGAAGGCACTGACACTTAATAAGTTAAACTCACTTAATTACTTAGTCAGACACAATTTGGAACTTATCTAGACTTCTATATTTATAGTGTTAATCATGAAGAACGTGGGAGTAATGTTGAGTACACGTTTTAATCCATTTACCCATGATGTTCCTTCCCCTAAGGAACAGGTTTACATCATGTCCCATGATCCCATGAACTATAAATGAACGTGGATAAAATGCAGCCATTACTCCTAAATAATAGGAGTTCCTTCAACATTATCCGAAAATCAGTTTTTATAAACTCTTTTTATCTTTAAATCTGAATTTCTAACTTTAAGAAAATAATATCTTTGAAATAAAATCTTTCTAACAACCGGATATTTATTTTCTTATTTTCCGAAAAATAATATCTTTTCCAAAACAGATTTTCTTTTTTTAAAACTGATTTTATCATTTGAAATTAGAAATAACTAATTTCCTATAATCTAGGCATGACTTACTCCATTATCTTTTAACGCGTTACACGCCTAAGTCTAGTTCCTTATATTAGTTCAGTTCCTTTAACATATTTACTAAGTGCCACTGAGTTTGTTCCTTACAGAGGAACAAACGCTTCATTCTCAAATATTCTGCCACAGTTCCTTACCATTCTTTCTTTGTTCCTTTACATTGGAACTAGAAAATAAAACGCCTAGCTTCTATTATTCTTGATCCAATGCTTGCTCCAGTATCAACATAGAAACTTCTTTACTTAGCCTTTGAAATCCTCTCTTGACTTCTTCATTGACTTTGTATTCTCCCAGTTCCTTGCATTGATACCTTAGACACCATACACTTAAATAATTCATTAGTTCACTACTTAGTTTGTTCCTTTGTTTCTTTGTCATTATCAAAACTAGGGTTCAACAATTTCCCCCTTTTTGATGATGACAACAAAGGTACAAACTAAGGAAAATAACAAATAATATAAGTGAATGAAAATAAAAACATAAAGAAGAAAATGAAAAATAAAACACAATTATATGAGTAACTGAAGGTTTTGATTTTTCATTTACCTTAACCTATTTTTGATTTTTCATTTACCTTATCCAATTTTTAATTTTTTCAACTTTCATTTTTTTTTTTTAAGTTATGTACAGTTTGTTCCTTAAATCCTTTTCCCCCTTTGTCATCCTCAAAAAGAATAGACGCTGCATGAATTGATGAATTGATTTAACACCTTAAGACCAATATGCAAGCACCATTAGTGGTTAAGTTAGAAAATCAAAGAGTAAACTTGCTCAAACATCAATCACATAATACTAGCCATTCCAAGGAAGAAATTATGCAAAGCATTTAGAAACATAGACAATATAGCAAAAGTCATTGATTATATAGCACTTGTTCCATAACAAAACAAAGAAAGAAAAGAAAAAGAAGAAACAAAAGTTTGTTCCTTGAGAAAGAAACAGGAACAACAAAACAACAATAAGAAACTAAGAAAGGGAAGGGGAATGGTGTTCCTCTACAACTTCTTCTTCAACCACATCCTCCAACTTTTATCACCACCCCATGATGTAGTTCAACCTGTTCCTTCAGCTCCTCCAAAGTACGAGCCATAGTGTCCATCTTCTTTTGCTGCGCAACCACGGTATCACTCAATTTCTTCATAAGACTTATCATAGTATCAGTTTTGGCATCCAAAGTCCAATGAAGATGATTGTAAAATTTTATCATATGTTGTGCAGGAAGGCAGACTTCATTAACCCAGTTAGTGTCATCCGGATTTTCCTGTTCCTTACCCTTGGAACTAGAGGCAGATGGGGGATGTTGTGAAGGAACTGGGGAGGTTTGAGTGGAAGGCTCATCTGTTCCAGGAATGGAAACAGAAGGTGAAGGGTGATAAATGGGAGGAAGAAATGGTGGTGTGGGTGGAAGAGTTGTGGAGGTGGAAGCAAAAGGATTTGGTCCTTTTATTTCATCCTTCAACTGCTCAAAACTTGGAAGGAACAGAGAAGGACGAAGGTGAAATGGAGGGTATTTTTGTGAAGGAACAGAGAGTTTGGGAGATGGTGGAGGTAGTGGTTCCTTGAGAGTGAGGGTACCTGTTCCTCATTATCCGAAAGGACTAAAGGAGAGTCCTCATTGGAAGGAACAGGAACAGGAGCAATTTTTCGACGAGTGCTCTTTCTCACTCTCAAAGGAACAGAGGGTTTAGGCTTAGTGGCAATGTGTTTGCGCCTCTTAGGTTTTGTTCCTCGGTTAGGAACAGGAAAGATTATCCAAATTACATCATTGTCCTCTTCTAAATCTAGTTTGGGCAGTTTTCTTTTTCCTGAGGAACTGGAACCATTTTCCTTGAATGAGAACACCTTCTTGGACAGACAAGCCAAGTCCATTAGGGTCTTCTCATTCAAGATGTTCCCTTGTTTGATGCCTTTGGTGGTCCAACCGTAATCTTACTTCAAAGTGATGAAGTAAGAAGTTATAAGGCACCGTACCAATCACAAATGTTCTCAATACAGTGGAGTTAATGTTGAATGAAGAGGGAAGGGAATTGATTTGTATGTGTGGTCAAGCAAAACATGTAACACATATCCAAGAGACCCACTTCATTCCTCTTTTCAGTTCGAGGAATGAGTGCTCTCCAAACCAAGTTAAACAATACTTTGTGAAGGGGGGAGAGTAGGTTATGGTTAATTTTGTTTTGGCCAGCTGTTCCTCCAAAATATTCTAAGATTTTGTCTTGAGGAAAATTCGGAAAGGAAACAGTTCCTTTCCTTTTAAAATACAAATCAGTTCCTTTGCAAGGAACTTCCCATACTTTGCTTAAAGTTGCTTGATTAAACCTTATTTTCTTGCCTCTAACTTCAGTTGTGCAAGTTCCATTAGTATTAACGAAATTTGCACAAAACTCGTCCATAGCTAGAGGAACAAGAGCATTATTAAAGGCGAATTCAAACAAGAATTCCATGCCTTGTTCCTTTAGAATGGTTGTTAATTCTAGAAATTCAATTTTATTTGCCCATTCTAAATCGATGCAAAAGCCCAAGACATACCTAGATTCACTTCGTTCTACCCTTTTCTTGGAAGACGAAGAAACAGTTCCTTTGGAAGGAACAGGTGCAATTTCTTCTTCTTCCCCCTGAGATTGTTCCGGGGTTTCTTCTTCATCATCTTCCCCAATCAATTTTCTTCTTCTCATGCTCCTTCTTGGAGATTCTAATTGCTGTTCCTCGATGGGTGTTTTCTTGAATTATGTCGGTTTCAAGGGTTTTAGTTGGAGATGAAGAAATTTCCATTTTTGAAGTGTCGGTTGTTTTTGGTGTTGGAAAAGGTGAGTTTCTTGAAGTTTTTGCCATGATTTATGAAGGTTTGGAGGTTTTTATGGAGTATCAAAGGGTGTGATGAGGTTTCGGATTTGGTGAAGATGAAGCGTTTGAGAGGAACACGGTTTTCTTAGATGAATTGAAAGAAGGGAGTTTTGCATGTAATAGTAATTATGACACGCGGGAAAGAAATAAAGCAAAAGAAAATAAAAATAAAAATAAGAAAGAAAACGAAAAGATAAAAAGAACCAAGATTTAATTAAACTGGTTCCCCTTAATTTTTGGGATTTTATCGGATTTTTCGGATTTTTATGAATTTTAATTTTTGAAAGAAAATAAATGCTAAGGAACTTGTGCTATAGGAACAACTAATGCTACATATCAATATCCTTCATACTATGCATGTTTCTTGACCTTAGGAACAGTAAGGGGAGTATTATGTGACATTTGTGAGTTGTTTAGTTTCTTTGACTTCATGGTTATGTTTTGACAACATTCCAATTTGCAATGGTCTTAGGCAATTAAACACAATTATTTTTAGCACACAAAGTCACTCAAATTGATTCAAACATGGGGGAATTGACATAGGAACAATCACTTAATTTTTATTAAGCCTAACTCAAGCCTTAATTTCTCATATCTATCTCTTTGCAAAGGCTTAGTTAGGATATCAGCAATCTGATAATCAGTTTGACAAAACTCAAGTTTGATCAAACCTTTTTCGACATTTTCTCTTAAAAAGTGATGTCTAATATGTATATGCTTTACTCTAGAATGATGCACTGGATCTTTAGATATACTTATAGCACTTGTATTGTCACAATAAATAGGAACACATTCAAAGTTTATTCCATAGTCACTAAGTTGTTGTTTTATCCAAAGCATTTGAGAGCAACATGCAGCAGCAGCTACATATTCTGCTTCAGCAGTGGATAAAGCAACTGTGTTTTGTTTCTTGGTACTCCAAGAAACTAAACTATGACCAAGGAATTGTGCCATACCTGAGGTGCTTTTCCTATTAACAAGATCTCCAGCATAATCTGCATCTGCATATCCTTTTAGTTCGAATGTATCACTTCTTGGATAGTAGAGTCCAAGATCATCTGTTCCTTTAAGGTATCTAAGAATTCTCTTCACAGCAGTGAGCGAGTGAGAACTCCTTTGGATTTGCTTGAAATCTAGCACACAAACCAACACTGAAAGCTATGTCTGGACGACTAGCAGTTAGATATAAAAGTGAACCAATCATTCCTCTAAATTTTGTTTGATCAACACTTGTTCCTATGGAGTCTTCATCTAAGTCTAGTTGAAGTTCCCATAGGAGTGTGATTTGTCTTTGAATTTTCGAGGCCATATTTCTTTAATAGTTCCTTTATGTATTTTTGTTGGTGAACAATTATACCTTTTTCAGTTTGTTTGATTTGTAGTCCAAGAAAGAATTTAACTCTCCCATCATACTCATTTCAAATTCATTGCTCATGAGATTTGAGAATTCTTTCACAATGTTTCATTAGTAGCTCCGAATATGATGTCATCAACATATATTTGAACAAGCAAAATACAGTTCCTTTAGATTTTAGGAACAAGGTTTTATCAACCTTTCCTCTTTTAAAGTTATTTTCTAAAAGGAACTTAGATAATCTCTCATACCATGATCTAGGTGCTTGTTTTAACCCATAAAGAGCTTTATCAAGCTTGTAGACATGATTTGGGAGATTGTTATTTTCGAAACCAGGGGGTTGTTCAACATATACATCTTCGTTTAGATAGCCATTTAAAAATGCACACTTAACATCCATTTGATATAATTTAAATCCCATGTAAGCAGCAAATGCAATTAAGATTCTAATGGCTTCTAATCTAGCTACAGGAGCAAAGGTTTCTTCATAATCAATTCCTTCTTGTTGGTTATAACCTTTTACTACAAGTCTAGCTTTGTTTCTTACAATGGTTCCATATTCATCTAGTTTGTTTCTACACCCATTTTAAGCCAATTACTTTTTGTTGTTTAGATGAAGGAACTAGATGCCATACCTTGTTTCTTTCAAACTCATTTAATTCAGCTTGCATTGCAATAATCCAATCAGAGTCAGTTAAGGCTTCTTCATGATTTCTTGGTTCCACAGGATGTGACTTTTGTAATCTCCAAGGTTTTGGTTGAAACTCTCTTATAGGAACATGTTGTTCCTCATGAGTTCCTTGAGTGGATGAGGAACTCTGCTCAGTTGTTCCTCTGTTAGCCTCGGTGGACTCAGTTCCTTCATTTGAGGAACAGGAGATCTTCTCCTCCTTGAGGAACAGGAATTCATTGATTCATTATTTTCGAATTCCTCGTTCCTTTCCTCTTTCACTTCTTCTTCTTCTTGTGAATCTGTGTTCCTTGACTAGGTTGCGCTAACCCTATCTCATAGTCATCAACCTGTATGCTTGGATTAGTTTGTCAGATTCATCAAAGATTACATGAATCTTTCTTCAACACACATAGTTCTCTTGTTATATACTCTATAAGCTTTACTATGTGAGGAGTATCCTAAAAATGTTGCTTCATCACTCCTTGCATCAAATTTTCCAAGATTATCTTTTCCATTATTATGCACATAACATTTGCATCCAAATGTTCTAAATAGGTGATATTTGGTTTCTTTCCAAAGTAAAGTTCATAAGGAGTTTTATTAATGATAGGTCTCATCATGGCACGATTAATTATGTGACAAGCAGTATTAACAGCTTCAGCCCAAAAGTTCCTTGGAAGTTCACTAGCAATTAACATGGTTCTAGACATTTCCTCCAAAGTTCTATTTTTCCTTTCTACAACACCATTTTGTTGTGGTGTTCTAGGGGCAGAAAAATTATGATCTAGGCCATTATCTCTGCTTAGGTCATCAAATTTATAATTTTCGAATTCCTTGCCATGATCTGATCTAATGTGCATTATTTTATGTCCACTTAGGTTTTGAACTCTTTTAGCAAAGACAAGGAACTCATCATAAGTTTCATCTTTACTAGAGAGAAAAATAACCCAAGTGTACCTAGAGTAGTCATCTACAATCACAAGTACATACCTCTTTCCACTTCTGCTTTGAATTCTCATGGGTCCACATAAGTCCATATGAATTAACTCTAATGGTTTAGTGGTGTTACAATCGTTTTAGATTTGAAAGAGGATCTTACTTGTTTACCTCGTGCACATGCATCACAAACTTGATCAATATGAAATTTTTATGGATGGTAATCCTAAAACAAGTCTTTTGATCTAAGTTTCTCAAGTAATGAAAAGCTAGCATGTCCTAGACGCTTGTGCCATAGAAGTGAATCATCTTCAATAACACTAAGACAAGTTAAATTGATTTGAGGAACAAGGTCTAGATCCACAATGTATGTGTTCCCTTTCCTTGTTCCTTCCAAATAACCTTCTTAGTTTTAATGTTGATGATTAAGCATTTTTCTTTATCAAATTTTACAGTATTTCCTTTGTCACAGAATTGAGAAATGCTTAATAGATTATGTTTTAGACCTTCAACTAAAAATACATTTTCAATGGAGTGTAATGGTGACTTACCACCTTACCCATAGCAACAATGTTACCTTTCTTATTATCACCAAATGTTACACTGCCACCTTCATAGGTTGTGAGTGAGAGAAACTTCGTTTTGTCTCCTGTCATGTGCTTGGAACAACCACTATCGAGATACCAAGTGTTGTTCCCCCTCACTCCAACCTGCAAAAATCAACTAGTTGTTAGTTGAAGGAACCCCATCTTTCGTGGGTTCCTGTTCTTGACTAGGATTTGTTTTGACAACCCATTTTTTCTTACTTATTGTCACATTTTTCCCAATCATCTCAGATTTTATTGACATTGATTTATGTAATGACCTACCTTGCCACAATACATACAGAATTTCACTAGGTAGATCAACATATTTCTTTGTCTTGTTCCTTTTCTTGTAGTTTTCAAAACCAAGACCTTCCTTCCTTTTGGTCTGTGGTTTCTCAATCCACTTAGGAACTTTCATGATTTTGCCTCTGTTCCTTGCGACAACCAGTTCCTTTTTAAGATTACAGATCTGTTCCTTTAAAAATTTTTCTCTTTATTTATTTTTCAATCTCAGATCTGTATCCTTTCAAAGGGGTTGATCTTATATCAAAGGAACTCAGAACAGGGACAAATTCCTTCAAGTGTGAAATCTCTAAATTAATTAGATAATTTTCATTTTTCAAACTCTCATAACATTCTTTGATTTTTAAGTTTTTATCAACAAATCAAAAAATCTAGTTTCGACATCAGTTCTCATTTTCTTAAGCCATTCTATGTGTTCCTTGCAAACCTTTAAGGCTTGTTCCGTTTGTTACGTTTTTCACGTTCATCTCTACATTCAAGAATTGCATCATAAAGAAGATCATATATTTCAGTCCTAGTTTTACCATCTAGTTCTGACTCAAGTCCATGTTGACTTACCTCAATTTTTCTTCATCTTCTTTTTCGTCGATGTTTGCCATGAGGCAAAGGTTTGCTGTTTCTTCAGTTGGTTGTTCCTCTTCCTCTTCCGTCTCTGAATCTCCCCAAGCAGCTATCATAGCTTTGCGCACATTTGCCTTAGAGAAAGGTGCTTTTGATTCTTTGTTCCTTTCAGCAAAGCGTTCCTTGTTCCTTTCTTTGGTTTTGTCTTTTCCCAAAGAGGACATTCTTTGATGAAGTGATCTGTACTTCCACATTTATGACAAGCAGCTTTGTTAGAAAATTTCTTAGTTTTACCTTTGAAGTTTCCATTCTTCATGTTCCTGTACATCTTTCGAAATTTTCGAACCATGAGGGCTGCTTCTTCTTCTTCAGAGTCCGAATCATCTTCATCATCTGCTTTGAGAGCAATTGATTTTGATTTGGAGCTTTCACCATATTCAGTATCAAGGTGAAGCTCATGAGTCATAAGTGACCCTGCCAGCTGTTCTAAGTTGAACTTAGTGAAGTCTTTTGTTTCTTGAAGAGCGTGACTTTAGCCATCCATCTGTCCTTAGGAAGACTCCTAAGAACCTTTTCGAACCTGTTCCTCAGATGAAATAAACTTTCCAAGAGAAGCCAACTCATTTATAATGTTAGTAAAACGAGTAAACATGTCTCGGATGCTTTCTTTGGATTTCATGCAGAACAGTTCATATTGATTCATAAGTAAATCAATTTTCGATCTTTTAACTTCATTAGTTCCTTCGTGGGTTACTTCTAGTAAATCCCATATTTGCTTTGCGGATTTGCATCCCATGATCCTATTATGTTCATGGGGTCCAAGTCCACAATGCAATAGTTTAATAGCCATGGCATTTACTTCCATTTTTTCAAAATCAGATTTTCATAATCAGAGAGGGGTTTAAGAGTTACCTCATTTTTGTCATTTGTAGTTGTGACTTCGAAATCACCAACTTCAATGACTCTCCATACCTGATAGTTTTCAGCCTTGATGAATATCTCCATGCGGTTCTTCCAATAGTTGTAGTACTTCCCATTGAACATAGGAGGCCTTTGAGTGGAATAACCTTCTTCAAGTTTCTCGGTGGTATTCATTGTTCCTTGGATCTTTTCCTCAATAGGGTTTCCTATCTTACGTGAGTTCTAGCTCTGATACCAATTGTTATTTCCCTAGGAACACTACAAGAGGGGGGGTGAATTGTAGGTGTAGAAATAAACGTAACTTTTTGCGGAAATTAAAACTTAAACGAATAAACAAGCTAAAGGAACACAAGGGATTTTTACGAGGAAAAACTTCTTGGGCCCAACAAGAAGAAACAACCTCGACCACTAGGGATTTTAAACTCAACACTTTCACTAATTAGGCCAAACAACTCTGTTACAACCTAATTCTAACTCGAGCCTACCTTGAGTTCCTAAACTCAAGTTCCTGAACCACTGTTCCCTTAACAGCAGTTCCTCTCAACTTCACTCGAAGTTTTCTCACACATACAAGCTTCACTCAAAGCCTTTCTCTTACAGAACTTCACTCAAAGTTCCCTTACCCCAAAAACCAAAATACAATTGATCGAAATAAGCTTAGTGGAATTAGAGTAAGAAGGCAAAGAACAAATGGCTATTATGAGAGAATGAAGGCACTGACACTTAATAAGTTAAACTCACTTAATTACTTAGTCAGACACAATTTGGAACTTATCTAGACTTCTATATTTATAGTGTAATCATGAAGAACGTGGGATTAATGTTGAGTACACGTTTTAATCCATTTACCCATGATGTTCCTTCCCCTAAGGAACACGTTTACATCATGTCCCATGATCCCATGAACTATAAATGAACGTGGATAAAATGCAGCCATTACTCCTAAATAATAGGAGTTCCTTAGCATTATCCGAAAATCAGTTTTTATAAACTTTTTTTCTTTAAATCTGAATTTCTAATCTTTAAGAAAATAATATCTTTGAAATAAAATCTTTCTAACAACCGGATATTTATTTTCTTATTTTCCGAAAAATAAATCTTTTCCAAAACAGATTTTCTTTTTAAAACTGATTTTATCATTTGAAATTAGAAATAACTAATTTCCTATAATCTAGGCATGACTTACTCCATTATCTTTTAACCGTTACACGCCTAAGTCTAGTTCCTTATATTAGTTCAGTTCCTTTAACATATTTACTAAGTGCCACTGAGTTTGTTCCTTACAGAGGAACAAACGCTTCATTCTCAAATATTCTGCCACAGTTCCTTACCATTCTTTCTTTGTTCCTTTACATTGGAACTAGAAAATAAAACGCCTAGCTTCTATTATTCTTGATCCAATGCTTGCTCCAGTATCAACATAGAAACTTCTTTACTTAGCCTTTGAAATCCTCTCTTGACTTCTTCATTGACTTTGTATTCTCCCAGTTCCTTGCATTGATACCTTAGACACCATACACTTAAATAATTCATTAGTTCACTACTTAGTTTGTTCCTTTGTTTCTTTGTCATTATCAAAACTAGGGTTCAACAACTTCAGTCAATCAAACTAAACCAACTCTTCTTAGTGAACTAATTTAAGAACTTATAATTACAAATCCTCTCAGAAATCAACATTTCACCAATCTACTTTATTACTTAAGTAAAGGAGCTTCCCCAATCTCAATTTACCACCAACAATTCAAGATAAGACATTAGAACCCCATTTATGAAATCAACTAACACAACACAAATCAATTTTGATATATTGATTCATAACCAACGATAATTCACCATCATATCAACAATAATTTAATATTATCAACTACATCAAACATCAACAATTCATAATCAATTCACTAATCTTCAATTAGAATAAAGAAAAACAAAATTAGTATCAAAGGAAAGAGGACAGGGTGTAGTACCTTTACAAGAGGTAACACACCACTGCAGCAACTCCAAGAAGTGGCGACTACCACCAGTAGCGACACCGCGTCGCAGACAAGCACCAACATCACCAACAGAAGAGACGCGGGAAACACCAAGAGGAGAGAGAAACACGGGACAGGGGAGGGAACCACGATAGCAGCAACAACAACTCCGACAGAAGCTGCGGCGAGGCAACACCGCGCATCAGCGTTCGAGGAAGCAGCGGAGCTCCGGCGAACTTAAGACACCGGCGAACAGAGGAGGGAGAAACATAGGCAACAACAACAACGGCGAGCGGTGTAGTGGCTTGCGAGCAGCACCACACGCGCAACTCCGACGAGAAGGACGAAGGTGAGAGAGTTCGAGAAGTGGTGAGGGTTTGTGCTTTGGGTTTTTCACGGGGCAAGAAGCATCATGGAGTGAGAAAGAAAAATAGGTGGAAGGGTTATGAGGTTTGGTCCTTTTGACCGACAAAACAAATAGGAGAGATGGATTTGGTTTTGTTGCTTGGAAAAAAAATTAACCGACAAAGGTGATTGGGTTTAGGTTTCTATTTTGGGCAAAATACAACTTAACTAGTTCGCATAAAACTCAATATGAATTACTAATAATTTTGTAAAATTAAGTAAATAATTATTTTTACAATAAGACAAATAAAATTCATACTCTATAACTCAAATAAAATAAGATTTTTGGAACATAATTAACTTAATGATTATAATTAACTTTTAAATAAACGCTCTTAAAATTAGGCCTATTACATACTACCACCCTTATCAAAAGTTTCGTCCTCGAAACTTGCAAATAATTTTTCTTAGAATAACCAAAATCTCAAACTTCAAAGATATTAAGCGTCCAACCTCCATTCTACCATCATCTTTGGTTGTCTACTTCAACTTGATTCGCGAAATCAAGGAGCAAAGAAAATTTCTACTTCGACTTGACTCGCAATATCAAGGAGCAAAGAACTAAATGGGCAAACTTGTTGGCGTTGGATTTCAATCATCTCATTTGCAGAGATCTCGTTTGAAATTCATTTAATAAAGCAAATCATATAAATTGTCTCAAAATACACATTATTAAGTAAATAATATCAGAGACAACCAAATCATAATAAGATAATGCTATACACATTAGCAAGTATACAAACAAGTATCACTTATTCATATGAATGGATCCATATAGCACACGCATAAGCGCAAACACTCATACGGCTTGATTCATTTATACCTAACTCTTTAGTTAATCCCTTAAACCTATTTTCAACCCTTACACTATGATATGGAGATCACAGCGTGTCCAAAAACTACTCAAGCTCTGATACCACTTGTAACAGCCCGAAATTCTCCCGACCAGCTTACAGAGGATTAAACACAGCGAAAGAGACTCTGGTCAAGATAACCCGAACTATTACCATCACACTCACCGAACTACATCGGGGAGTATGGATCTGAATTCCCAACTCTATTCAAATTAATTAACTATTGCAACTACGCTCTGATTCTCAGACCCTATTCCCATAAACTTCTACAGAAAATCCGATAGAATTTCCTTTGAAAATAGGACAACGCTAAAGCGAAAAAAATAATATAAACCTGTTACAATTTCAATTTATAAAATATTTTCAAATCCCAAAGCTGAACAACCTCAACGCTTTCGCGGAGCAACAACCAACAGAGAATCAGGAGCAAGTAAAAATACCCAACCATAGTGATAATAGGTCTCTCAGCTAGAATTAACTAGCGAGAGTTATTAACCCGATTCCACACATCACATACTTTTGCAGATAGATAGTTCATATTTTTCACTTCACCGATATCTATGTAGACTCATCTCAATATATATATAACCGTTATCAAACACCATCAACATTCAATAAGTCTCTCTCTTAGAATTATTAAGGAGAGTTAGTGTAGATTCCACAACCCGAGATTCATAAAACAAAGGTCGATTAGACCTAATCAATTATAGGCCATGTTATCTCGTAAGTTTGATTCCAATATCATTACAAATACCAACCATTAATGGATCATATTCTTACTTAGTATAGCGAGTCAACCTCCCTTCCAATTAGAAGTCATTTAATTATAAAACTCAACCTACTTTTAAAGTAATGCACAAACTTGCACTTACATAAGTAATCTCATAAACCAACTTAGTCCTTCGAACTCTAGTCAATCAACATCACTTTATTATATTATTCTATTTATAGTCTTCGAATTAAAATACTTTATCGAACACATCTTCACTAATCTAATCCATAGTTAAGTAATCTAACTTTCATACCCTTCACATTATTATAGTATTAGTTAATCCTTTCTTTGGCTTCGTGTGAGGCTATTAATTAGGTTGACCCATTTAAGCAGTCTACTCAAACTATTCTTTCCCATATTATCATTGATAACTCTAGTCAGATTTTCATATAACTAATCTTTTATTTATAGAGTTACACCCAACCAATTCTAGAACATTTAGTTATAAGTAGAACACTATCACACACTTACCACATCAATCAACTTATTAATATAGTATATACCTTAACAAAATGATAACTTACAATTAGAATTCTAATTATATATTAGGTATACCACCTTCCACAATTCAGTGAACTTCCATCGAAAACATAGAAATAACTTTCATGTATCGCATAAACAAAATCAATAACATAATTTCATTACTATATCAAACTGTTACCCAAGCCGCCTTTAAACACTAACAAGGATCATTTAAGCCAAAAATCATGACTTCTATAACATAATTAACCATGAACTCGAACAACTATTCTGATTGATAACATTAATATTATTCACGGATTAACAACTTTCTATTAACATTATAACTAAGAAAGATAAAGTGTCTCTTATTAATTCACCACATTCCAATTCTTTCATCATTAACTAATAAGTATTTCTCATCATACTTAATTACGTAAAACTAGCTCAATTACTTTTCTTAAATAAGAATCATCTCTCATGAGTCTAATTACAACTCATTGATTAGAAGATAATTAAACTAACATATTCACTCTTATGCTAATAACCTTCTAAGAATAATCATGGCTAATCAAATAACTCTTCGCTCCATAACTCAATTCATGTTCCACTCCAATAATATTAGGTAATGTCAATTATCCTTTCTCACTAATTAACTAATCAAATAAACCAATCCAAGTAATATTAATAATCATTTCTTGTTACTCTTACTGTAAACGATTCTACGAATTTAAATTACAAACTCTAGTAAAATGAACAATTCAATAGATTACTTACTATCCAACGTGGCGAGAGTAAAACTTCAATCAATCAAACTAAACCAACCCTTCTTAGTGAACTAATTTAAGAAATTATAATTACAAATCCTCTCAGAATTCAACATTTCACCAATCTACTTTATTACTTAAGTAAAGGAGCTTCCCCAATCTCAATTTACCACCAACAATTCAAGATAAGACATTAGAACCCCATTTATGAAATCAACTAACACAACACAAATCAATTTTGATATATTGATTCATAACCAACGATAATTCACCATCATATCAAACAATAATCAATATTATCAACTACATCAAACATCAACCATTCATAATCAATTCACTAATCTTCAATTAAATAAAGAAAAACAAAATTAGTATCAAAGGAAAGAGGACAGGGTGTAGTACCTTTACAAGAGGTAACACACCACTGCAGCAACTCCAAGAAGTGGCGGCTACCACCAGTAGCGACACCGCGTCGCAGACAAGCACTAACATCACCAACAGAAGAGACGCGGGAAACACCAAGAGGAGAGAGAAACACGGGACAGGGGAGGGAACCACGATAGCAGCAACAACAACTCCGACAGAAGCTGCGGCGAGGCAACACCGCGCATCAGCGTTCGAGGAAGCAGCGGAGCTCCGACGAACTTAAGAACACCGGCGAACAGAGGAGGGAGAAACATAGGCAACAACAACAACGGCGAGCGGTGTGGTGGCTTGCGAGCAGCACCACACGCGCAACTCCGACGAGAAGGACGAAGGTGAGAGTGTTCGAGAAGTGGTGAGGGTTTGTGCTTCGGGTTTTTCACGGGGCAAGAAGCATCATGGAGTGAGAAAGAAAAATAGGTGGAAGGGTTATGAGGTTTGGTCCTTTTGACCGACAAAACAAATAGGAGAGATGGATTTGGTTTTGTTGCTTGGAAAAAAAATTAACCGACAAAGGTGATTGGGTTTGGGTTTCTATTTTGGGCAAAATACAACTTAACTAGTTCGCATAAAACTCAATATATGAATTACTAATAATAATTTTGTAAAATTAAGTAAATAATTATTTTTACAATACGACAAATAAAATTCATACTCAATAACTCAAATAAAATAAGATTTTCGGAACATAATTAACTTAATGATTATAATTATCTTTTAAATAAACGCTCTTAAAATTAGGCCTATTACATACTACCACCCTTATCAAAAGTTTCGTCCTCGAAACTTGCAAATAATTTTTCTTAGAAAAACCAAAATCTCAAATTTAAAAGATATTAAGCGTCCAGCCTCCATTCTACCATCATCTTTGATGTCCGAGATAGGAGTTAGGTTAAAATTACGATGTTGGGCCAAAATGAGCATGAAACAGCCACGAAAAATCGGTCTGTAATGAATTCAGCTTCTCAGCTCACCAACCCCTTAGAATTGGTAAAAAACCAATTCAGGCATTTGAATCGCTCAATTCTGATGTACGAGCTAGGAGTTAGGCCCAAATTACGATTTTGGGCACAGATGAGTAATAAAAAGACACAAGAAATCTGACTACAAGGAATTCAGCTTTTTAGCTCACGAACCATTTAGAAATGGTAAATAAGAACATGTCAGGCTTTAGAATCGCTCAATTATGATGTCCGAGCTGGGAGTTAGGCCCAAATCACGATGTTGGGCCAAGATGAGAAGGAAACAGACACGAAAAATTGGAATTCATTGAATTCAGCTTCTGAGCTCAAGAACCCCTAAGAAATGGTAAAAAAAACATTTGAGGCTTTTGAATCCCTCAATTCTGATGTCCGAGCTATGAGTTCGGCACAAATTACGATTTTGGGCCAAGATGAGCAAGAAACGGACGCGAAAAATCGGATTTCAACGAAATTAGCTTCTCAGCTCCCGAAACAATTTGAAATGGTAAACAAAAACATTTAAGGATTTTGAATCGCTCAATTTTGAGGTCCGAGCTAGGAGTTAGTCCAATATTACAATTTTGAGTCAAGATGAGAAGGAGGTAGACGAGAAAAATTGGGCTGCAAGGAATTCAGCTTCTAAGCTCCCCAACCCCTTACAAATGGTAACAAAAACATGTCAGGCTTTAGAATCGCTCAATTCTGATGTCCGAGATAAGAGTTCGGTCGAAATTATGATGTTGGGCCAAGATGAGCATGAAACAGACACGAAAAATCGGACTTCAACGGATTAAGCTTCTGAGCTCACGAACTCCTTAGAAATGGTAAAAAAACCAATTAACGCTTTTGAATCATTCAATTCTGATGTTAGAGATAGGAGTTAGGTCGAAATTACAATATTGGGCTAAGATGAGCATGAAACAGTCACGAAAAATCGGACTTCAACGAATTCAGCTTCTGAGCTCACGAACCCCTTAAAAATGGTAAAAAACCAATTCAGGGTTTTGAATTGCTTAATTCTAATGTCCGAGCTAGGAGTTAGGCCCAAATTACGATTTTGGGCCCATGTGAGTAGTAAACAAACACTAAAAAATATGACTGCAAGGAATTCATCTTCTGAGCTCACGAACCCCTTAGAGATGGTAAAAAAAACATGTCAGACTTTGGAATCGCTCAATTACGATGTTGGGCCAAGATGAGAAGGAAACAGACACAAAAAACCATACTTAAACGAATTCATCTTCTGAGCGAACCTCTTAGAAATGGTAAAAAAAACAACTCAGGTTTTTGAATCGCTCAATTCTAATGTCCGAGCTAGGACTAAGGCCATAATTACGATTTTGGGCCAAAATGAGCAAGAAATGGACGCGAAAAATCAAACTTCAACGAATTTAGCTTCTCAGCGCACGAACCCCTTAGAAATGGTAAAAAAAACATTGTAGGCTTTTAAATCGCTCAATTTTGAGGTCCGAGCTAGTAGTTAGTCCCAAATTACAATTTTGAGCTAAGATGAGAAGGACACTTACGCGAAAAAATTGGGTTGCAAGGAATTCAGCTTCTGAGCTCACGAACCCCTTAGAAATGGTAAAAAAAACCAATTCAGGCTTTTGAATCGCTCAATTCTGATGTCCGAGCTAGGAGTTAGGCCCAAATTACGATTTTGGGCATAGATGAGTAGTAAACAAACACGAAAAATCGGACTTCAGGCAATTAAGCTTCTGAGCACACGAACCCCTTAGAAATGGTAAAAAAAACATGTCAAGCTTTGGAATCGCTCAATTATGATGTCCGAGCTAGGATTTAGGCCCAAATTACAATGTTGGGCCAAGATGAGCAGGAAACAGACACAAAAATCAAACTTCAACGAATTCAGCTTCTGAGCTCATGAACCCCTTAGAAATGGTAAAAAAGAACATGTCAGGCTTTGGAATCGCTCAATTATGATATCCGAGCTAGGAGTTAGGGCCAAATTACGATGTTGGGCCAAGATGAGCAGGAAACAGACACGAAAAATCGAACTTCAATGAATTCAGCTTCTGAGCTCACGAACCCCTTAGAAATGGTAAAAAAACATATCAGGCTTTGGAATCGCTCAATTCTGATGTCGAAGTTAGGAGTTAGGCCCAAATTACGATTTTGGGCCACGATGAGCAAGAAACGGACACGAAAAAACGAAATTCCGCTAATTTAGCTTCTCAGCTTACGAACACTCAGAAATGGTTAAAAAAAATATTTCAGGCTTTTGAATCGTTCAATTTTGAGGTCCGAGCTAGGAGTTACTCCCAAATTACAATTTTGGGCCAAGAAGGACACAAACGCGAAAAATTAGGCGGCAAGGAATTCAGCTTCTGAGCTCACGAGCCCCTTAGAAATGGTAAAAAAAACATGTCGGGCTTTGGAATCGCTCA
Source organism: Beta vulgaris subsp. vulgaris (assembly GCF_026745355.1). Lineage (NCBI taxonomy): Eukaryota > Viridiplantae > Streptophyta > Magnoliopsida > Caryophyllales > Amaranthaceae > Beta > Beta vulgaris. The sequence continues at coordinate 31,932,341 of NC_079209.1, forward strand.
ATTCTGATGTACGAGCTAGGAGTTAGGGCAAATTACGAATATGGGCCAAGATGAGCAAGAAACAGACACGAAAAAACGGAATTCAACGAATTCAGCTTCTGAGCTCACGAACCCCTTAGAAATGGTAAAAAAACATGTTAGGCTTTGGAATCGTTCAATTCTAATATCCGAGCTAGGAGTTAGGCCCAAATTACGATTTTGGGAAAAGATGAGCATGAAACAGACACGAAAATTCGGACTTCAACGAATTCAACTTCTGAGCTTACGAACCCCTTAGAATTGATATAAAATCATGTCAGTCTTTGGAATCGTTCTATTTTGATGTCCGAGCTAGGAGTTAGTCCCATATTACAATTTTGCGCCTAGATGAGAAGGAGACAGACGCAAAAAATTGGGCTGCAAGGAATTCAGCTTCTGAGCTCACGAACCCCTTAGAAATGGTAAAAAAAAACATGACATGCTTTAGAATCGCTCAATTCTGATGTCCTAGATAGGAGTTAGGTCGAAATTACGATGTTGGGCCAAAATGGGCATGAAACAGACACGAAAAATCGGTCTGTAACGAATTTAGCTTCTCAGCTCACCAACCCCTTAGAATTGGTAAAAAACCAATTCAGGTTTTTGAATCGCTCAATTCTGATGTCCGAGCTAGGAGTTAGGCCGAAATTACGATTTTGGGCACATATGAGTAATAAACAGACACAAGAAATCTGAGTACAAGGAATTCAGCTTCTGAGCTCACGAACCATTTAGAAATGGTAAAAAAGAACATGTCAGGCTTTAGAATCGCTCAATTATGATGTCCGAGCTAGGAGTTAGGCCCAAATTACGATGTTGGGCCAAGATGAGAAGGAAACAGACACGAAAAATCGGACTTCAATGAATTCAGCTTCTGAGTTCAAGAACCCCTTAGAAATGGTAAAAAAACATTTGAGGCTTTTGAATCCCTCAATTCTGATGTCCGAGCTAGGAGTTCGGCACAAATTACGATTTTGGGCCAAGATGAGCAAGAAACGGACACGAAAAATCGGATTTCAACGAAATTAGCTTCTCAGCTCACGAAACCCTTCGAAATGGTAAACAAAAACATTTCAGGATTTTGAATCGCTCAATTTTGAGGTCCGAGGTAGGAGTTAGTCCAATATTACAATTTTGAGCCAAGATGAGAAGGAGGCAGACGAGAAAAATTGGGCTGCAAGGAATTCAGCTTCTAAGCTCACTAACCCCTTACAAATGGTAAAAAAAACATGTCAGGCTTTGGAATCGCTCAATTCTGATGTCCGAGATAGGAGTTAGGTCAAAATTACGATGTTGGGCCAAGGTGAGCATGAAACAGACACGAAAAATCGGACTACAACGGATTAAGCTTCTAAGCTCATGAACCCCTTAGAAATGGTAAAAAAACCAATTAAGGCTTTTGAATCATTCAATTCTGATGTCAGAGATAGGAGTTAGGTCGAAATTACAATATTGGGCTAAGATGAGCATGAAACAGACACGAAAAATCGGACTTAAACGAATTCAGCTTCTGAGCTCACGAACCCCCTGAAAAATGGTAAAAAACCAATTCAGGGTTTTGAATTGCTTAACTCTGATGTCCGAGCTAGGAGTTAGGCCCAAATTACGATTTTGGGCCCATGTGAGTAGTAAACAAACACTAAAAAATATGACTGCAAGGATTTCATCTTCTGAGCTCACGAACCCCTTAGAAATTGTAAAAAAACATGTCAGGCTTTGGAATCGCTCAATTACGATGTTGGGCCAAGATGAGAAGGAAACAGACACAAAAATCATACTTAAACGAATTCATCTTCTGAGCGAACCCCTTAGAAATGGTAAAAAAAAAACAACTCAGGTTTTTGAATCGCTCAATTCTAATGTCCGAGCTAGGACTAAGGCCATAATTACGATTTTGGGCCAAAATGAGCAAGAAATGGAAGCGAAAAATCGAACTTCAATGAATTTAGCTTCTCAGCGCACGAACCCCTTAGAAATGGTAAAAAAAACCATTGCAGGCTTTTAAATCACTCAATTTTGAGGTCCGAGCTAGTAGTTAGTCCCAAATTACAATTTTGAGCTCAGATGAGAAGGACACATAAGCGAAAAAATTGGGTTGCAAGGAATTCAGCTTCTGAGCTCACGAGCCCCTTAGAAATGGTAAAAAAAACCAATTCAGGCTTTTGAATCGCTCAATTCTGATGTCCGAGCTAGGAGTTAGTCCCAAATTATGATTTTGGGCATAGATGAGTAGTAAACAGACACGAAAAATCGGACTTCAGGCAATTAAGCTTCTGACCACGAACCCCTTAGAAATGGTAAAAAAAACATGTCAGGCTTTGGAATCGCTCAATTATGATGTCCGAGCTAGGAGTTAGGCCCAAATTACGATGTTGGGCCAAGATGAGCAGGAAACAGACACGAAAAATCAAACTTCAACGAATTCAGCTTCTGAGATCACGAGCGCTTAGAAATGGTAAAAAGGAACATGTCAGGCTTTGGAATCGCTCAATTATGATATCCGAGCTAGGAGTTAGGGCCAAATTACGATGTTGGGCCAAGATGAGCAGGAAACAGACACGAAAAATCGAACTTCAACGAATTCAGCTTCTGAGATCACGAACCCCTTAGAAATGGTAAAAAAACATATCAGGCTTTGGAATCGCTCAATTCTGATGTCGAAGTTAGGAGTTAAGCCTAAATTACGATTTCGGGCCACGATGGGCAAGAAACGGACACGAAAAATCGGAATTCCACAAATTTAGCTTCTCAGCTCACGAACACTCATAAATGGTAAAAAATAATATTTTAGGTTTTTGAATCGTTCAATTTT